>NC_052163.1:11604247-11697308 GCF_902713615.1 Scyliorhinus canicula
CCCATTTCACCCCTCCCCCATTTCACCCACTCCCCCATTTCACCCACTGCCCCCTTTCAGCCACTCCCCCATTTAACCCACTCCCTCCCCTGTTCGCCACTCCTGGATCTCTTTCTCCCTCATTGGCCCTTTTTATAATTGCTCACAAGGCAGCACGGTAGCACAGTGGTTAACACTGTGGCTTCACAGTGCCAGGCTCCCAGGTTTGTTTCCCGGCTTAGGTCACTGTCTGGGCAGAGTCTGCACGTTCTCCCCCGTGTCCTCGTGGGCTTCCTCCGGGTGCTCCGGTTTCCTCCCACAGTCCAAAGACTTGCAGGTTAGGTGGATTGGCCGCGATAAATTGCCCTTAAGTGTCCAAAAAAGGTGGTTAGGTGGGGTTATTGGGTTACGGGGATAGGGTGGAAGTGTGCACTTAAGTGGCTCGGTGCAGACTCGATGGGCCGAATGGCCTCCTTCTGCACTGTATGTTCAATGTATTTCCCGGGAAAGTTTGTTCATACCCGAAGGTTAATCAAGGATTCACGCTGCTGCCTATTGGAACACACTTTAAAACTCCCCGAGGTCTATCACTGACTGGTGCTCAATATTAGATCACCCAGCAACTGACTGCAGCCCCCCCCCCAAACTACAGACCCCAAAATCTAACAGACCCCCATTGGCTCAAAGCCCCAGAGAATCTATTTGCTGCCTCCCCCCCCCCCCCCCCCCCAACTGACTATAACCCCCAAATCTCACTCCCAAACTCCCAACCCCTGGCACCCCACTGACCCACTGACTGTCTCACCCCCCCCCCCCCCCCCCCCCCCCGGCCAACAGACCCACTGACTTTCCCCCTCCCCCAAACTGACTATAAACCCCCACCTCAAACTCCCCGAAATTAACCTGCCAAACTCTAACCCTCCCCATTCTCCAACCCCCCCAATTCAAACCCCCATCGCAAACTCTCCAAAACTGACCCCCCCTCTCTCTAACTCCCTAAACTGACCCCTCCTCTCTAATTCCCCAAAACTGACCCCCTCTCTAACTCCCCAAAACTGACCCCCCCTCTTTAACTCCCCAAAACTGACCCCCCCTCTCTCTAACTCCCCAAACTGACCCCCCCTCTCTCTAACTCCCCAAAACTGACCCCCCCTCTAACTCCCCACAACTGACCCCCCCTCTCTCTAACTCCCGAAAACTGAACCCCCCCCAACTCCCTAAACTGACCCCCCCTCTCTCTAACTCCCCAAAACTGAGCCCCCCTCTCTAACTCCCTAAACTGACCCCCCCTCTCTAATTCCCCAAAACTGACCCCCCTCTCTCTAACTCCCTAAAACTGACCCCCCTAACTCCCCAAAACTGACCCCCCCTCTCTCTACCTCCCTAAAACTGAGCCCCCCCAACTCCCCGAAACTGAGCCCCCCCTCTCTAACTCCCCAAAACTGACCCCCCCCTCTCTCTACCTCCCTAAAACTGAGCCCCCCTAACTCCCCAAAACTGACCCCCCCTCTCTCTACCTCCCTAAAACTGAGCCCCCCCAACTCCCCGAAACTGAGCGCCCCCTCTCTAACTCCCCAAAACTGACCCCCCCTCTCTAACTCCCCAAAACTGACCCCCCTAACTCCCCAAAACTGACCCCCCCTCTCTCTAACTCCCGAAAACTGACCCCCCCTCTCTAACTCCCCAAAACTGAGCCCCCCTCCAACTCCCCAAAACTGACCCCCCCTCTCTAAACCCCCTCCCCAACTCCAGAAAACTAACCCTCAAGCACTGAACCTGAATGACTCGCCCCATGTCCCTGACTCACAAACTCTAACCCCCCCTCACTGACTCTAACCCCCCCTCACTGACTCTAACCCCCCTCACTGACTCTAACCCCCCCTCACTGACTCTAATCCCCCCTCACTGACTCTAACCCCCCCTCACTGACACTAACCCCCCTCACTGACTCTAACCCCCCTCACTGACTCTAACCCCCCCTCACTGACTCTAACCCCCCCTCACTGACCCTAACCCCCTCACTGACTCTAACCCCCCCTCACTGACTCTAACCCCCCCCCACTGACTCTAACCCCCCCTCACTGACTCTAATCCCCCCCTCACTGACTCTAACCCCCCTCGCTGACTATAATCCCCCCTCACTGACACTAACCCCCCCTCACTGACTCTAACCCCCCTCACTGACTCTAACCCCCCCTCACTGACTCTAACCCCCCCTCACCGACACTAACCCCCCCTCACCGACCCTAACCCCCCCCACCGACCCTAACCCCCCTCACTGACTCTAACCCCCCCTCACTGACTCTAACCCCCCCTCACTGACTCTAACCCCCCTCACTGACCCTAACCCCCCTCACTGACACTAATCCCCCCTCACTGACACTGACCCCCCTCACTGACTCTAACCCCCCCTCACTGACTCTAACCCCCCTCACTGACTCTAACCCCCCCTCACTGACTCTAACCCCCCCTCACTGACTCTAACCCCCCTCGTTGACTCTAATCCCCCTCACTGACTCTAACCCCCCTCACTGACTCTAACCCCCTCACTGACTCTAACCCCCCTCACTGACTCTAACCCCCCTCACTGACTCTAACCCCCTCACTGACTCTAACCCCCCCTCACTAACTCTAACGCCCCTCACTGACTCTAAACCCCTCACTGACTAATCCCCCTCACTGACTCTAACCCCCCCCTCACTGACTCTAACCCCCTCCCACTGACTCTAACCCCCTCACTGACTCTAACCCCCCCACACTGATTCTAACCCCCCCTCACCGACCCTAACCCCCCCTCACTGACTCTAACCCCCCCTTACTGACTCTAATCCCCCTCACTGACTCTAACCCCCCCTCACTGACTCTAACTCCCCCTCACTGACTCTAACCCCCCTCACTGACTCTAACCCCCTCCCACTGACTCTAACCCCCTCACTGACTCTAACCCCCCCTCACTGATTCTAACCCCCCCTCACCGACCCTAACCCCCCCTCACTGACTCTAATCCCCCCTCACTGACTCTAACCCCCCTCACTGACTCTAACCCCCCCTCACTGACTCTAACCCCCCTCACTGACTCTAACCCCCCCTCACTGACTCTAACCCCCCTCACTGACTCTAACCCCCCTCACTGACTCTAACCCCCCTCACTGACTCTAACCCCCCCCCCCCCCCACTGACTCTAAGCCCCCCCCCCCACTGACTCTAACCCCCCGCCCCTCACTGACTCTAACCCCCCCCCCCCCCCCCCCTCACTGACTCTACCTTCCCGTACCAGCCTCCCCGAACAGGCGCCGGAATGTGGCGACTAGGGGCTTTTCACAGTAACTTCATTGAAGCCTACTTGTGACAATAAGCGATTTTCTTTCTTCTTTTCAACCCCCCCCCCCCCCCCCCACTGACTCTAACCCAATCCCCACACAGCCTCTGACATCCATGAAATGTTGTCCTGGGAATGGGCTAGTTGTGGGAAGGCTGCTGAGAGTGAGAGCAGAGCCTGTGCGTGTGTGTGTGTGTGTGTAAGTGTGTCTGAGTGTGTGTGTGTTTGTGTGTGTCTGTGAGTGTATGTGTGAGTGAGTGTGAGTGTGAGTGAGAGTGTGTGTGTCTGTATGTGAGTGTATGTGTGTGTGTGTGAGTGAGTGAGTGTGTGAGTGAGAGTGTGTGTGTCTGTATGTGAGTGTATGTGTGTGTGTGTGAGTGAGTGAGTGTGTGAGTGAGAGTGTGTGTGTCTGTATGTGAGTGTATGTGTGTGTGTGTGAGTGAGTGAGTGTGTGTGAGTGAGAGTGTGTGTGTGAGTGTGTGTGTGAGTGTTTGACAGGGGGGGAGAGCTTTCAACCTGCCCCGCTCGGGATGAAGCTGCCTCTGGAGACCCAGCCCAGCTCTCCAGGGGAGTCCGGGATCCTGTAGCCCCGGGTCTGACTGGCCCCCAAAGCTCAGGGGGGCCGGGATAACAGCAAGGCTGACAACACACAGATCCAGCCAGGTACAGAGTGCAAGTTCAAACAGGTGACCTACCGTGCAGGTGTATCCTGGAGAGACCCTCAGCAACATCCTGGGAATATCTCCAAACCTTTCCCAATAATCCCACAGTCTGCCTTCAATGCAAAGGAGTGGCGAAAAATAAAACTTTGCCCAGGAATGGGGCGGCGGAAGCCGGAGCTGGAACGTCTTTACAGAGATCCTTCCCCCTTGTTTGAATGTGTGTCTCTGTCTGGGGTTTGATGTGACAGTGAACACTCCAGCAGAGGGGAGGAGGGACCGCGTGCGCAGCAAACCAGCCACCCCCACCTCCCCACCCCTAAAACACAATCACAGGGTCAGACCATTCGGCCCACCCTGTCCCTGCTGGAGAGAGCTGGCTAATTAGTCCCCCCTCCCCCCTGCCCTGCTGCCCACTCCCCACTGTCCCACCCTTCTTTCAATTTCAAGCATGTATCCAATTTCCTGCTGAAATCTTTCAGATTGTCTATTTCACATCAGCACCGTTAACAAGACAAAGTTTCTCCTTATGTCACCAGCTGCCTTCATCTATCCTCCTGTTACCGAGCCCGCGCCACGAGAGGCAGTTCCTCCTTATTTCTCCTATTAAAACCCTTCATGGTTTTGAACACCGATTTCTCCCCGAACCCCAGCGGGCAGGAAAACCTACCCCACCGCCCCTGGACTCTCCATGTAGCCGGGGTTTCCCCCCCTCTCCTGGGTTCATCTCCCCCCCCCCCCCCCCCTCCCTCACACCATCTTTCCAAAACAGCGGTTGGAGACAGTACATCAGTTAGGGGCTTAGTCAGCGTTTCATGAAGATTCACAATAGCGTCCTTGATCGGTACTTTTATGAAACCAAGAAATCTGTGTGCCTTTCTTCAAAACAAAAAGTTTCTCAGTTTTTCCTTCCCAACTCTCAAAAATTGGATGTGTGCACCATCTGGTCTGGCTTCCCAAGCACCGCATTCACATTGCACCATTTACTGGATTGCCTCTCCTCATTCTGCCTATCAAAATGAGCTACTTCAAACTTCTCCGCCACACATCTGTGCAGTTCAGCAGTCCTGTAATGGACATGTATCAGTTCCAGTAATTAACACACACCACCCTTTAATGGACATCGATCACCCCCAGTAATTAACGCACATTCTCCTGTAACGGACATGTGTCATTCCCAGTAATTAACACACACTGTCCTGTAATGGACATAGCTCACTTCCAGTAATTAACACACACTGTCCTGTAATGGACATAGATCACCCCCAGTAATTAACACACACTGTCCTGTAATGGACGTAGCTCACTTCCAGTAATTAACACACCCTGTCCCGTAATGGACATAGATCACCCCCAGTAATTAACACACACTGTCCTGTAATGGACATGTACCATTCTGAGTAATTAACACACGCTGTCCTGTAATGAACGTAGATCACCCCCAGTAATTGACACACACTGACCTGTAATGAACATGTATCACTCCCAGTAATTAATACACACTGTCATGTAATGTACATGAATCAATCCCAGTAATTAACACACACTTTCCTGTTATGGACACAGATCAGTCCCAGTAATTAACACACACGGTCCTGTAATGGACATGTATCACTCCCATTAATTAACACACTGTCCTGTAATGGACATAGATCACTCCCAGCAATTAACACACACTGTCCTGTAATGGACACATATCACTTCCAGTAATTAACACACGCTGTCCTGTAATGGACATAGATCACTCCCATTAATTAACACTGTGCTGCAATGGATACAGATCGCCCTCAGCGATTAACACACACTGCCCTGTAATGGATAATTGCGGGTCTCCGATCTGATTGTAAAAGAATGACTAATTGTTGGTTCAGTAATATCTGGTTTTCTAATCGGTCGATAACTCCAAGCAGCGGTGAGTAAACCCCGCGGTATGTAGAATGTAGCTTTTTGGTGCAATGTTGATTTACTAATAGGCAGTTCAAGAGGAGACGAGTCCGCGATCTTTTAGTGCAACAGTCCAGAGGGTTTGTCTAAATCTCAGCAGTTCTATTTGTGGGGAAGAGTTGCTGAGTGTGAGAGAGTCTGGACAGAGAGCCACTGCCGGGGTATTCAGAGCGCTGCTGTGTTTTGCTGAGGTTCAGTTTGTTTATGATGTCCACACATCAACCACAATAACACTGACTGCATTTGTCCCAGGGATCTCTAATTCGCCGGTTTAAGCTGGGTGTCTGTGCAATCCAACCGCTGCAAATCACTCCCTGACCACCCCCACCCACCCAACACCACCCCAACCCTAACTCGTAAACATATTTCAATCTAAATATTTGCGGCTCAAGTCAGAAAATCAACAGAGAAGGGTCGAGAAACTTCAGGGCAACACTGTCCATTTCCTGGCACTGTTTGCCGGGGTTTTGAGTAAACAAGGGAACTGGACAAACAATATTGGCGAGCAGGTGGGAGTACAAGACACAGGGACAGAGTGTCTATCCTCACCCCACCCCCTCAACCTGCACCACGGTGAGTTCTGCCCGGTTTGGGTTGTGGATTTCTGCCTCTCAGTTAAGTTAACCGCGGAGCCCGGAGCACACACAGCCTCTGGCAGGGTGCTGCACAGTCTCTACTTCACAACCTCTGCCGAGGACATCAGACCTCAAAGAGGGAGGGTCTTCCCCAGTATCCTGGCCGATATCTAACCCGCAACAAACATCACTTTTAAATAAACGCGGGCTATGTACTCATGGCCACTCATGTTTCCTGGGATTTTGCCCTCGTTTCTTACTTTGCAACAAGGAATAATAATCGTTATTATTGTCACAAGTAGGCTCACAATAACACTGCAATGAAGTTACTGTGAAAAGCCCCTAGTCGCCACACTCCGGCGCCCGTTCGGGTACACGGAGGGAGAATTCAGAATGTTCAATTCACCTTACAGCACGTCTTTCGGGACTTGTGGGAGGAAACCGGAGCACCCGGAGGAAACCCACGCAGACAAAGGAGAACGTGCTGACTCCGCACTGTGACCCAAGCTGGGAATCGAACCTGGCTGGGACCCTGGAGCTGTGAGGCAACAGTGCTAACCACTGTGCTACCGTGCCCTTACGTCTCAAAAGTACTTCCTAGGGTGCAACATGAGGAGATCGTTAGCACATTCTGGACGAATTTGCAAAAAAACTTCAGCAAAAGTATACAGAGGAAAATGATATTTGAGTAACTATGGGAAGTAGTGGAGGATTAACTGGATGTCTCTACTGGAACTAGCACAAGCAGAATGGGCTGAATGGCCTCATTTCATACCGTCTTATTCTATCATTCTTTAATGTAGTGTTTTTCCCCCAGACCTTGCTGTAGTCCAGCCTTTCCCCAGTGAGATAAGTAATCAACGGCTGAGATGAAGCCATTGTCAACAGATGTAATTAGCCACAAAAACCGAAAATACTGGACAATCTCAGCAGATCTGAGACAAAGAGTCATCCAGACTCGAAACGTCGGCTCCCTTCTCTCTCCACAGATGCTGTCAGAGCTGCTGAGATTGCCCAGTGTTTTCTGGTTTTGTTTCCGATTCAAGCATCCGCAGTCATTTGCTTTCATCGAGATGTCATTAGCCTTTACTTGACCTCTGAACCTATTTAGAACAATTGATCCCGCCAGTGGGACCTTGAGCTGTCATCTACAAGTGGCAACAAGGGTCAGAAGCTCATTTTGTGCCCAAGGCCCTCAGCTACTGGTGAGCGTTGAAAAGAGACAGGGTGAAGAATCGATCAGGTCAGTATTGCTCCTCACCCTTTGACCCTAAGGTACGGGAGATCCCAGGTCCAATAGACCCTGGATGTGGAGCATTTACCCCGTGTGCACCAACTTCAACCTTTCCAAGATATGGAATCTGTCAGAGGAATCTTGGCAGAGATGTGGAGACATGCTGTGATGGAGCCAGAAGTTACTTCACCATTAGAAACACATTCAGGGCTTGTTATCGATCTGCACACTGTCAGCATTATCCAAGTAAGACTGAGGGTACCTGTAAGAGAGCTATAATCAGCAGTTGGTAACCAACATCAGGGGTCTGTCAAGAGATTGATGCAGGTCCAGACCATGTGCTGATTCTGATTTGATATAAGCACATTCCTGGCGCACAAACCATTCGCTTTTCACTCTTCATTCCATTGCTGATTCGAGGTCTCTAACAGAAATGTTACCTGTTATACTCAGCCACCACAACCTGACCATACATCATGCCCCATTTCCTAACCTTCTCCCCATTCTGACCCCTGAGCCCCGAGTTATAAACCTGGCAACAGGTAAACTCCTGTGTTGCCTTTATTTAGCCACAAGATCACAGCAATGAGGGTAAATCAGCTACAAAAAATAAAACCCATTACAAAGAAACCTTGCAAAATAAGGACTGATAGATTGAGAAGGCATTCCTAATTCCTCAATTCCCATTCTCATTCCAAACTAGCAGCAGGAGTGTTACCTGGAGATACCTGTAACATTGGTGGGGAGGTAACACTCCCTGAATTTACTGTTGACACCCATTGAAATGAAAGATTACTACAACATAAACTTGATTGGTCCTAATCAACATAGTCCCAATACACTCCGCATGGCGCTGAGGACCCGGGTTCGATCCTGGCTCTGGGTTCTGGGCTCACATTCTCCCCGTGTCTGCGTGGGTTTCACCCCCACAACCCAAAGTATTTACAGGTTAGGTGGATTGGCCACGCTAAATTGCCCCTTAATTGGAAAAAAAATGGTGAAAATTGAATTAAATAAAAATCTGGAATCAAAGCTATAATAATGAACATGGAATCATTTGGTTCATGTCCTTTAGGGAAGGAAATGTGACTCCAGACCCGCAGCAATGTGGTTGATTCTTAAATACCCCCTCAAGAGCAACTAGGGATGTGTAATAAATGCTTGCCCATCCAGAGATGCACATATCCCATTAAATCATAGATCATAGAATTTACAGTGCAGAAGGAGGCCATTCGGCCCATTGAGTCTGCACCGACCCTTGGAAAGAGCACCCCACTACGCCCACACCTCCATCCATCCCCGTAACCCAGAAATCCCACCTAACCTTTTTGCTTTTGGACACTAAGGAATGAAATGAAATGAAAATCGCTTATTGTTACAAGACAATTTAGCCTGGCCAATCCACCTAACCGGCACATCTTTCAACTGTGGGAGGAAACTGGAGCACCCGGAGGAAATCCACGCAGACACGAGGAGAATGTGCATCTTCCGCACAGCAAGGGAATTGAACCTGGGACCCTGGAGCTGTGAAGCAACAGTGCTAACCATTGTGCTACCGTGCCGCCTATATATTTTTTTTAAACCCATCATCCAAATGGATTGATGAAATTCCCATAATCCCAATAGACTGTTGACATTCACATTATCCCAGTGGACTCGTGATATTCCCATATTCCCAATGGACTAGTGTCATTCCCATAATCCCAATGAATTGGTGACATTCCCAAAATACCAATAGACTCGGGACATTCCCATAATCTCAGTGGATTGGTGGCATTCCCACAATCCCAATAGACTGGGACAGTCCTATAATATCAATCGACAAGGGACATACCCACAATCCCAATGGACTGGTGACATACCCACAATCCCAATGGACTGGTGACATACCCACAATCCCAATGGACTGGTGACATACCCATAATACCAATGGACTGGTGACATACCCACAATCCCAATGGACTGGTGACATACCCACAATCCTAATGGACTGGTAATAGTCCCATAATTCCAATGTACTGGTGACATACCCACAATCCCAATGGTTTTGGGACATTCACAAGGTCCCAGGGGATTGGTGATAATCCCATGGTGCCAACAGGTTTCTGAGTTTGCACATTCATAATGGACTGATGAGATTTTCAACACAGTAAAGAAGCCTGTAAATAATAACCAAGCTCATCCAGCTACCCAGCCCCAAGCAGCAATCCTCATCCCGCAATTGTGTTTCAACTCAGCTGGAAGTCATTCCAAGCCCCAGGCCCAGGATGTCGGCAGGCGCACAGGAAGAGTTAGAGTTCAAGCTGCTGCAGTGGAGGAAACCTCAGCATCTTTGAACCTGGTATTGGCCACAGGTAAGAGGCATGAACCATTTCACTCCTTCCCCTTGAAGAATGCAATAGAGAAGACCACAATCAATTTTTGGATTACGATTCATGGCAGAGAAGTGAATGTAGGAGATCGGGATCAAATCATGGAATCTTACAGCACGGAAAGAAGCGCTTTGGTTCACTGTGCCCATGGAGGTCTGCAGGGAGAATGCTGCAGACATTTTCCTTTCAAATATGCATCAAACTTCCTTGTGAAAGTTACCACCTGATTTGTTTCCATCACCTCTTCAGGCGGTGCGTTCAATTTCATTAAAACGCAACTAATCACTGGCATCCTGAGACTGGTCCATAATGGAAGGGAAAAGACGGTTTAGAAAACCTCCATGAATCAGGGAATAATGGAATTCAACAATCTGTGTGGGACATTTGAGGATTCTGGGTGAGTTTTCTGTTGCTAACATTCAGTCCATTGCCTGTAACCAACGTTGAGTTTTTCCAAAATAAGTTTATATTGCCTGCTTTAAATATTTATCCAATTTCCCCTTTAAAAAGATGATGTGTGCCTGCTCCCTGAGATAGAACATTCCACACTCTGCATTAGGAAATATCTCAGAACCTCTCTCCTCACACTCAGGGTCAATGTGAAGTGACCCTCCTTCTCACTGATTCACCAACCCCAGTCTGCCTGCCTCAACCTTGCAGTTACTTTAATCTTTGTAAAGACTTCCCTTATTGAAAGCTATTGGTCTTCATTTCTGGATGTGTCCCAAGTATGTGTTGTTTAATGATCTCTGGAGTTTCCTCCTCAGAGCCCTGCAGTCTATGAGTTACGTGCGGCCGACGATCAGCCATGAGGTCAGCCAAGAGTTGAAGGAGACTCTGTGAAGCGTATCCCGTACCCAGCAATAGGGTCGCTGAGTTCGGTGTGTTTGCCAACCCGCGGTGGAACGGGATGTCTGACTTATTTGAGAATTTCCAAGGCTGTGTTCCTTGGAGGCAGGGAGATGAGGGGGAGATTGATTAAGACATTCACAATCATGAGGGTATTGGACAGGGTAGAGAGGGGGGGGGGGGGGGGACTGTTGCCGCTCATGAAAGAATCGAGAGCGAGGGGGCACAGACTTGAAATAATTGGGCGAAAGAAAGAAGTAAAAATGATATGAGAAAACAGCTTTTCCACGCAGCGAGTGGCGAGGGTCTGGAATGTGTTGCCTGAGAGCGTGGTGGAGGCAGGTTCAATCGAAGTATTCAAAAGGGAATTAGACTGGTGTCTGGAAAGGATGGCAGGATTACTAGGAGAAGGAGGGGGGTGGGGGGGGTGGGGGGTATGAGGTGATTTGCTCATTAGGAGAACCGGTGCAGACATGGTGGGCTGAATGGCCTTCATCTGCGCTGTTGACTGCCAACTACGTTAGGTGGCTCATCCCGTAACAGCCTCCCCGAACAGGCGCCGGAATGTGGCGACTAGGGGCTTTTCACAGTAACTTCATTGAAGCCTACTCGTGACAATAAGCGATTTTCATTTCATTTCATTTCATCTTATCTACCTGTAAAATATATCATTCTGTCAATCCCTATGATTCAAATAGTCGTCCGCTCATTCTAGCTAATCGTGTGGGATCACAGGCAACATTCTGGTGTTTGATGATGGTGGTCCTTTATATAGTTTCCCCCTGAATCGGTGATGTTCCTCAGGGATACTGACGTTTTCCTGCATTCGGAAGCTTGTTCCGGCCGGATTGGCGGAAGTCTCAAGGAATTGAAGATCAATCTCTGGGACACTGCTGTGTGAAACCCTAGGAGGGGAGAGGCGGGGGGTGGAGGGGGGTGGGGGGGATTAAAAAGATAGCATTAAAAAAAATATTTGAACATTTTTATTTACCAGATATAAAAATTTTGAAAATGGATGAAAAGGCTAACAGTCAGGCATCATCCAATTGGGTAATAAGCTTTTCGATTGGTGTAGGAAGGCAGTATGTCACAAGGATGGATGTGTTGGCCGATTAATGGCTGGATCGTGAGGGGAAAGCCATGTGATAGAATGTCCGGGAATACATTTCATCCCCGTTGGCAACCCTGCCAGCGATCCCAATCCCTTGCTTCAACATCTGGAGGCACCGAGCAGGTTTGGCACTCACCACATTGTGAGAATTGGAGGCTGGGTATGGGATATAAAGGTGCCATTGAGGTGGATATTAATCTTCTCTCAGCACAGCTGGAGAATCTTAGAGCCCCCTCTAAATATTATGTCAACTCTCGGGCTCCGATAGTAACCAGGTAGAAACACAAGTGTTTTTCTTTCCACAGATACAACGTCGCTGAACTTCTCCGGTTAAAATACCTTCAAATAAACATTCCGTTATGGTCAGGAGGTTTGAATTGATGAACAGGTTTGATGGGGTTGATTGAGGGAATTCCATTTCCTCTGGTGAGGGTATACAGAGCAAAAGGGCATAAACGGAAAATCAGGGACTACCCATTTACTTGAGCACATATAAAGAGAGGCTTACTGAATCAGTGCTGTGGTTGAGTTCAGAGGCGCATGCCTGAGTTGGCCAGTGCTGCCTTGCATTCTAATCTGGAAAGATAGTTGGTAAAGGATAGCATTGCAGCCAATCTTTACTCAGTTTTATATTTATTTGCAGAGTTAAAGATTACAAGCACACGCCTCCTAACTCAGCCACAGCACTGATTCAGTAAGCATCTCTTTATATGTGCTCGAGTGAAGCCCCGATTAATGCTGCCACCTGCGCAACAAACACATGGAGCTTTCTTCTCCTGGGCTTGATGCTCCATCTATACCTTTCTGCCTCTTCCTGACATCCCCATCAGATTGAAATCAAGATTTGCCATACTGTCTTCTACATTCATTCCCAGGCCTTCAAAACTTTGGAACTTTTTATATCCTACAGTCTTCCATAACCTCCGATTTAAAAAGTAGCCGCGCCCCCAGCATGGTAACACCTTCCCTCCCCTCCGTCTTTACCCAATTCCACCCAACTCTGTTCCGGCAGCAACTCTTTCACCATCAATTTAGGGCAGCACGGTAGCATTGTGCATAGCACAATCGCTTCACAGCTCCAGGGTCCCAGGTTCGATGCCGGCTTGGGTCACTGTCTGTGTGGAGTCTGCACATCCTCCCCGTGTGTGCGTGGGTTTCCTCCGGGTGCTCCGGTTTCCTCCCACAGTCCAAAGATGTACAGGTTAGGTGGATTGGCCATGATAAATTGCCCTTAGTTTCCAAAATTGCACTTAGTGTTGGGTGGGGTTACTAGGTTAAGGGGATAGGGTGGAAGTGTTGACCTTGGGTAGGGTGCTCTTTCCAAGAGCCGGTGCAGACTCGATGGGCCGAATGGCCTCCTTCTGTACTGTAAATTCTATGAATTTCTCAAAGACAAAAAAGCACAAATTGCATGAAATTACTGGCGGTGAATAAACGCGTGGGGAGCCTCGAAACAAATGTTTTGCCACTTGAGTTACTGCATCTCAAATTCACTGAGTCATTACGCTAGTGCTGGCAGTGGGGAATGAACTTAATCCCCCCCTACCCCCGCCCCAAACTGCATTCCACACACAAACGCAGTGGGTAGGGAACACGCACTGAACCATGTTGGAGAGTGACGCATGGGCCGGGAAGATGAGAAAATATTCTGTTCCCCCAGCGTGAGGATCTCCTACATTAATGAGCAAAAAAAGAAGGCTTCACCCAAATAAAGAACATTCTGTCCAGAACCTCCTGCCCCAGAACCCATTCATCAGCCAATTGTGATTGTTTAGCTAATTTTATAAACAGTTAAAGGGTAGGTGTAACACTCTTAAATACGAGCTATCCTGCCGGCAATTTAACGTTGTATTTTCACAGAACCCTAATCAGGGAGGAGAAAGCAGGGACAATTAAATACTCATTCTGATCCGACATTGTAATATACCAAATCGAATCTTACTTTGTCTGGCTCTGTCTCTATCGGGTACACCGCTATTACACTGAGCAGCCTAGGATTAGTCTAACTTTCAATATGAGTATGTGGGAATGAATAGATTAGCAAGCTCACTACAGAATAGAAAATAGTAGTGTCGGGGGCTAAAGTTACCAACTCAGGCTCACAATAGGTGGAATGTGATATTCCGCAGGGATTTTCGCTTCCCAATGTCCCGGCCAATATTCATCCCTCAACCAGCATCACAATACGACAGATCATCTGGCCATTGGCACCTTGCTGTTGCTGGGATCTTACTGTGCGCAGCTTGGCCTACATGGCAACAGTGACTATGCTTCGAAAAGCCTTTCCCAGGCTGCGGCCTCCCGGAGCTGTGGAGACCGCTCTCGATGCGACAAGCCGGTTTATGTTGTTTATCAGGGACGGGCGCCGTGCCCCCTGTTTCTCTAACCGCAGGAACCATTTGGACGCAGGAATCAAAGTACGATTTCAGAAGCTGCAGGTGACACCAAGCTGGGGTGGGGGCGGTGGAGTTAGTGCGACAGAATACAGGAAGACATTAATGAACTTACAGAAAGGGCGGGAAATGAGCTTTAATTTAGGTAAGCGTGAATTCTGTGTTTAAACAAAAAACCGGAAATAACAATCATTATAGTGGCACTGTGAGGCAGCCGTGCTTACCACCGTGTCGCTGTGCCGCCCCAGTCTGGTTGCCTCTTAGCTGCTCCCTGCAAAGATCTGGCAAAGTCGCAGGAGCAGAGGCTCAAGGAGGTACTCAGATTCCAACGTTACGGTAAGATGGGGTATTAAAACGTGACTGCACATTGAGACTTTCCTGAAGGAGAGATAATAATCTTTATTAGTGTCACCAGTCGGCTTCCGTTAACACTGCAATGAAGTTACTGTGCAAATCCCCTAGTCGCCAGACTATGGCACCTGTTCGGGTACACTGAGGAAGAATTCAGAATGTCCAAATTACCTAACAGCACGTCTAAATGTTCAAACCATGATGGGTCTTGGCAGCGGAGAACAAGAGGAACTGTTGCTATTGGTGGGAGCACGGACAGTCAGAGCACACCGATTGAAGGCGGTCAGCAAAAGGAATAAGTGCGACAGGTGGGAAAGGTTATTTCACCCACAGCGAGTGGCGAAGGATCTGGACTTTATCAACATCTCCTGTCACATTTTGATTTGGTATTGCGTAAGTTTCTGTTGCTCTTTGTTTTTTGGGGGGGATGTGCCCCTACCAGGAGTGGGCCCTTTTAATTAGCCCCTGAGTTTGTTTCTGTTATTCTATTAAATTGATCCACACTATAATGCCTGTTAAAGATCTGCCTGAGAGTGTGGTGGAGGCAATGTCGTTGAAAGGAAATTGGATATGTTCCCAAAGAGGGAGAATGTGCAGGCCAGGGAGGCGGGATCAGCCGGGTTACTCTTGCCGGGTGCTGGCACAGGGCTTGACGGGCTGAATGGCCTCTTCCTGCACTGGAACCACTGCACTGAGCCCAGAGGCTCAGGAAGCTGTGGAAAAGCTGCTGCAGCTGTGAGTATGGCCAGCAGAGGGCGACGAGGTGCCTCAGTAGCGAGTATCCCATAACATTCCTGCTGCTACAGCGAGCCTGGAATTTTGCTCATCCGTCAGGAGAATATTCCCCGGGAATTCATGCAGACGCGGTGCACAGCAGCCTTCAAATACCTACTAGTCTTCAGCATACTTTTCGCAAAAAGAGTGAGCTGCACTCCTGAGTTCATCTGTTGTTTCCCCTCTGAATCATTAAATGAATTGAAGCTGCAAGAGGGAGGGAAAGAGTAACAACAACTTACATTTAAATAGCGTCTTTATTGTAATAACACATTCCAAGCTGCTTCACAGGAGCATTGCAAAACAGAGCATTACACTGAGCCACAGAAGGAGAGCGTGGGTCAGATGAACTAAAAACGTTGGGAGAGACGGGTGTTAAGAGGGTCTTAACGGGGGGGGGGGGGGGGTGACAGAGGCGGAGAGGTGTACGCAGGGGATAGCAGAGCTTGAAGCGGCAGGCGGCTGGGGAATGGTCACCAAAGGGCGAAGTGATTAAAATTGGTACTGCACACAATTAGCGGAGTGCTGATCGAGAGGGTTGTGGGATTGGAGGAGATGACAGAGATAGGGAGGGGGTGGCACCGTGGAGGGATTTGAAAACAAGACTGGGAATGTAGATCAGCAAAGGTGGGGATGGGGGGGGTGTGGTGACAGGGGAACTGGGCTCCCTGTGAGTTAAGGTGCAACAGCAGATCTTTGGGCAACCTCAGGTTTGTCACAATATACACCAGTATATCATGGTGCAGACACACACTGATGGACACGCACACAGGGACCAATCAACATGTACAAACACCGCAGCCAATCACCAGTTAGAACACACACACTATAAAGGCAGAGGGCACCACGGTTCCCGCTCATTCTGGGTGCTGCCTCTGTGACACAGGAACTTATTCAGCTCAGCACAGACTCACAACACGTGCTGAGAGAATCAACTGGTTCGGACAAGGCTTAGGTCTCTAGTTCAAGTTAGCATTACTTAGACCCACAGTCATCGTGTGTTAGTTAGTTAGTGTAGTTAATAAAATTGAGTTGAACCTTTATCTGTGTTGGAAGTGTCTGTTCATCTCTCAAGCCTACACTAGCCAAAACATCAAGGTTTACAGAGAGTAGAATGTCTGGGAGCAGCCAGCAGGGCGATGGAATAGTCGAACCTGCTGTGAATGTGCGTTTCAGCAGCAGGTTTACTACTCGCACATCTCTCCAAGGCTCCTGTTCTACATTTTATTGTCATTGTCTTGGTGATATCATAGTTGTGTTGTAATTCACCAACTGACCACTAGGGGGTCACACTAGTATGTAAGTGAATGTTAGAGACTGGCTGGAGGAAGCTGGAGAGAGAGGTTGCTTGTGCATGATCTTATTGTTAGTCATCTGTTGCTTTGTATATATTTGACCAACAGTTAATGTTGATAAATCATTTATAGATTTAACTACAAGTGTTCTTGTAATATAAATTAGGCCATCCGACAAGAACATTGTAATTATCTCAGTGAATGACGGAGCAGGCTTGAGGGGCTGAATGGCCTCCATCTGCCCCGCATTCAGATACTGATATCATAGAATTTGCAGTGCAGAAGGAGGCCATTCGGCCCATCGAGTCTGTACCGGCTCCTGGAAAGAGCACCCCACCCAAGGTCAACACCTCCACCTTATCCCCATAACCCAGTAACCCCACCCCACCAAGGGCAATTTTGGATGCTAAGGGCAATTTAGCATGGCCAATCCACCTAACCTGCACATCTTTGGACTGTGGGAGGAAACCGGAGCACACGGAGGAAACCCACGCAGACATGGGGAGAACTTGCAGACTCCACACAGACAGTGAACCAGCGGGGAATCGAACCTGGGACCCTGGAGCTGTGAAGCAATTGCGCTATCCACAATGCTACCATGTTGCCACCCAGGTTCATTGTTACTGTACATGCAAATGTGGTGAAGTGAACTGTCAGCTACTGGAGGGAATTTGTCCTTCAATGTCTCTTTCCTAATCAAAAAAACAAAGTTTTCAAAAACATTAGCTTTTATATTGTGTTTCTGATTTGTTTACAAGTGTTTTGGTGGCGAGTGTTCACCGGTTAATTTGGGAGATTGATTGAAGGAGAGGGTCAGTCTCAGCTCTGTGTGTCTGTGCTGTAATTCCACGATGTGATCAGGTAGTTGGTCCTCAAAATTCACCATTTACACAAGATAGTACCAACAAAGCACTGGTCTGAGTGCCAGCACCATCACCGGCACCATCACCACCGGCAGCATCATCGCCATCACCACCGGCAGCACCATCACCACCGGCAGCACCATCACCGGCACCATCACCACCGGCAGCAACATCACCACCGGCAGCACCATCACCGGCACCATCACCACCGGCAGCATCATCGCCATCACCACCGGCAGCATCATCACCATCACCACCGGCAGCACCATCACCATCACCATCGCCACCGGCAGCACCATCACCATCGCCATCACCACCGGCAGCACCACCGGCAGCATCATCACCATCGCCACCAGCAGCATCATCACCATCACCACCGGCAGCACCATCACCATCACCACCGGCAGCACCATCACCATCACCATCACCACCGGCAGCACCATCACCATCACCACCGGCAGCACCACCGGCAGCATCATCACCATCACCATCACCACCGGCATCACCACCGGCAGCATCATCGCCATCACCATCACCACCGGCAGCACCACCGGCAGCATCATCACCATCGCCACCGGCAGCACCATCACCGGCACCATCACCACCGGCACCATCACCATCACCATCGCCACCGGCAGCACCACCGGCACCATCATCACCATCACCACCGGCAGCATCATCACCATCACCACCGGCAGCACCATCACCATCACCACCGGCAGCACCATCACCGGCACCATCACCGGCACCATCACCATCACCACCGGCAGCATCATCACCATCGCCACCGGCAGCATCATCGCAACACCACCGGCAGCATCATGACCATCACCGGCACCATCACCATCGCCACCGGCAGCACCATCACCATCGCCACCGGCAGCACCATCACCATCGCCATCACCACCGGCAGCACCATCGCCATCACCACCGGCAGCATCATCGCCATCACCACTGGCAGCATCATCGCCATCACCACCAGCAGCATCACCATCACCACCGGCAGCATCATCACCATCACCACCGGCAGCATCATCACCATCACCACCGGCAGCATCATCGCCATCACCACCGGCAGCATCATCGCCATCACCACTGGCAGCACCATCACCATCACCACCGGCAGCATCACCATCACCACCGGCAGCATCATCACCATCACCACCGGCAGCATCATCACCGTTACCACCGGCAGCACCATCACCATCACCATCACCGGCACCATCACCATCAACGGCACCATCGCTGGCGCCATCACCACTGGCAGCACCATCACCACCGGCAGCATCACCATCACCACCGGCAGCACCATCACCATCGCCACCGGCAGCATCATCACCATCACCGGCACCATCACCATCACCGGCACCATCACCATCACCGGCACCATCGCCATCACCACCATCACCATCGCCATCGCCACCGGCAGCATCATCACCATCACCACCAGCAGCACCAGCATCACCGGCAGCATCATCGCCATCGCCACCGGCAGCATCATCACCATCACCACCAGCAGCACCATCACCACCGGCAGCATCATCACCATCACCACCGGCAGCACCATCACCATCACCACCGGCAGCATCATCGCCATCACCACCGGCAGCATCATCACCATCACCACCGGCAGCATCACCATCAACGGCACCACCGGCAGCATCACCATCACCACCGGCAGCACCATCACCATCACCACCGGCAGCATCATCGCCATCACCACCGGCAGCATCATGACCATCACCGGCACCATCACCATCGCCACCGGCAGCACCATCACCATCGCCACCGGCAGCATCATCGCCATCACCATCACCACCGGCAGCATCATCGCCATCACCATCATCACCGGCACCATCACCATCGCCACCGGCAGCACCATCACCATCACCACCGGCAGCATCATCGCCATCACCATCACCACCGGCACCATCACCATCAACGGCACCATCAACAGCACCATCACCATCACCAGAAGGATGAGAGGGGATCTTATTGAAATGTACAAGATACTCTGAGGCCACGGGCAGCACGGTGGCACAGTGGTTAGCATTGTTGCCTACGGCGCTGAGGACCCGGGTTCGAATCCCGGCCCTGGGTCACTGTCCGTGTGGAGTTTGCACATTCTCCCCGTGTCTGCGTGAGTTTCGCCCCCACAACCCAAAAGATGTGCAGAGTAGGTGGATTGGCCACGCTAAATTGCCCCTTAATTGGAAAAAATAATTGGGTAATCTAAATTTATTTTTAAAAAAAGATACTCTGAGGCCTGGATAGAATGGACGTGAAGAGGGTGTTTCCACTTGTAGGAAAAACTAGAACCAGAGGACACCATCTCAGATTAAAGGGACGATCCCAGCAGCACGGTGGCGCAGTGGATTAGCCCTGTTGCCTCACGGCGCCGAGGTCTCAGGTTCAATCCCTGCTCTGGGTCACTGTCCGTGTGGAGTTTGCACATTCTCCCCGTGTTTGCGTGGGTTTCACCCCCACAACCCAAAGATGTGCAGGGTAGGTGGATTGGCTACGCTAAATTGCCCCTTAATTGGAAAAAAAATTAATTGGGTACTCTAAATTTTTTAAAAAAGAAAAAGGAACGATCCTTTAAAACAGAGATGAGGAGTATTTTCTTCAACCAGAAGGTGGTGAATCTGTGGAACTCTTTGCCGCAGAAGGCTGTGGAGGCCAAATCACTGAGTGTCTTTAAGACAGAGATAGATAGGTTTTAATTAATAGGGGGGTCAGGGGTTCTGGGGAGAAGGCAGGAGAATGGGGATGAGAAAAATATCAGCCATGATTGAATGGCGGAGCAGACTCGATGGGCCGAGTGGCCTAATTCTGCTCCTATGTCTTATGGTCTTATTACACATAGAGGATGAAATGGAAAGCTTCAGACCACTTGGAAGGGATATGGAAAGAGCATCCATGTGTGGAAAGATGGAGCCGAGACCGGACAGAACTCACAATGAATTGAAGGGCCCAACCACAGGAATGTGTGGATCCAGGAAAAACCAGGCCCGGTCTCTCCACGGAAGCGATGATGGGGGGAGAGGACGAATGGGAGACATAAAGGCAAAGTGACACGAGAAAAATGCATTCTTTTCCAATTAAGGGGCAATTTAGCGTGGCCAATCCACCTAGCCTGCACATCTTTGGGTTGTGGGGGGGTGAGACACACGCAGACACGGGGAGAATGTGCAAACTCCACACGGACACTGACTCAAGGCCAGGATTCGAACCCGGGTCCTCAGCGCCGTGAGGCAGCAGTGCTAACCACTGTGCCACGTGCCGCCCCAGAAAAATGCATTTTTAATAAAACCAATTCTTTCTGTTTCACAAATTCACCTCGATGCGCACCAGGTGCATGATGGAGAATTCAGGTAGCGGCGAATGAACATCAGCTGGCCTGGCTGAACATCCGAATTGTACCTTCCCCACTTCGTACCTCCATGTCCCTCAACCAAACAATATTAATCGTCCAATTGCATGTTAGATTTGACAGCAGTACCCACCTCCACCCTTTCCCTGGGCTGTCTGGTCCACGCAGTCCCGCCATTCTCTCTCCTTACAATCCCAGTTGATGTTATAATTAGACGGGAAGATCCCAGAATGAACGTTGGCTCAAAAGGCCGTACCTTTTACCCTTTTCTTTATAACATGTGGAGGAACAGAGTCGCAGGACCGCTAATTAGTTTTAACAACAAGAAAAAAGAATTATTAACCATGGAAAAATTGGATTGTAATACAATACATCTTCACTCCCCCTTTTGCTTCACAATTACACACAGGTTTTAGGAGTAACAACGGTTACAAAGTATATATTAAACTACAATGGTCTCATTGACACAAAGTCCCCTTTAATCACACAGGATGACTGTGGTAAGACACACTTCTCTCTGAAACCAAGTGAACATCTGGGGATTTCTCCTCAAATCCCTCCAGATAATTATTTTACCATGAGCCACTTTGTCTCTCTGAACTCCAGTAACCACACATGTGATTTCAAATTCTGCTTTCAAAAGTCACACTTTCAAATCTCCTTATAAATAATGCTTTCCCTCCGCTGCTTCCATTAAGATTTCACTTTCAGGTTTTACACCTCTCCCATCAGGTTTCCTTTGTCGTAAAGGCTTTTACACAAACTCTGACGTCTAGCCACCAATTATTTCTAATAATGTCTCCCAAACTGTAGTAATTTCTCACAATGCTCAGCACTACTACAGAGATCTTTCTGGCTTCTCACGATCCAATGCTTTTCCAACTCTCTGTCACTTTACTGAACAGTAATCTGTTTTGTTCCCAGTTTCTTCTGTTCCGTTAACTCCAGATGTCTTGGAAACTTCTCTTAATTTCTTTAGTTTCTTTACGTATCTGGACTCCAGCATCTGCTTTCCTAACCATTACTCCATCGCATGGTTTTTCTTCTAGCAAGGCTGAGAGAGATGTTCCCTCTCTAGCCTTTTAAAACCAGCTGCTTCTCGCAGAGCTGTGAGAGCTGCCTTCTCTTACTACCTAGCGACAACTGAAATCAAATGAGCTCATCTAAACTGAAAAGCTTCTCTACCTTACTAGCCCCCAGCTGCTAAGCAACCGCTGCTGGTTTATTTTCTTTTCACACCGGAGCCCTCTTCAAGCACAATAGAATCACAGTTGGAAATTAAACCATTACTCCATCGCATGGCTTTTCTTCTAGCAAGGCGGAGAGAGATGTTTCCTCTCTGGCCTTTTAAAACCAGTATTGAAATACCTGTGTCCAGCATGTTTAAACACAGCCTCCCCACCCACTTCCCGTATCCCTTGATTCCCTGAGAGACCAAAAATCTGTCAGATGCTTTTGGCTTTCCAGTCTTTGAGGGACTAAGTGCCTACTGTTAATGTACCAAGGTATATGATTGTTCTTTATAGTATTTCCTTATCTTTCTTCTACTTTATTAAATACTTTTACTGTTGTTAAAGGAAAGTGAGGTTTGAGGTCTCAGTGTTTCCGCAGATGTTTCACACTAACATCGAAAAGAAAATTCAATAACAAAACCAGTTGTTCAGGTTGTCGCATTTAACATCAGCGGGGTTTTGTAACTCATAAATAACACATAACAAATCATTACTATTGGATTTTGTCAGAAGCTAAAATAAAGATTCAAATAACCTTTCGTAGCGAATGATTTGAAAAGTAGGTGGAAATTTTTATTGTCACAATGAGGAAATTGCACAAATATAAAGTTAGCTTTTCCGGGCCAGGCAGGTTGTTTACGAGTCACTAGGAAGTTAGAAAGCTATTACAAACTCAATTACACCTCATTCAACCAGTTGTAACTTTTCAAAGGGTTTTTACAGCAAGACTAATGGTGTAAGAGTGAAAGTTTCCATCAGTTCAAAGGATTTGCAGTCATTGCAATCTGGGAGGGAGCTCAACAGCGCTCCTGCTGGAGGAGTTTAGCATCACTCACAGAAACCTCTGGGATCCTGTGTGGCCTGTGGCTGATAGCACTCTGCTGATGTTAACCCTTACAGTTGAAAATTGTCAATGTCTCAAGGTTCTCTGCTCCCAATAATCCAATTAACTGTTCTCCGTGATTGGATGGAGGGGGGGGAGGCCGAATTAGCTCAGTCAGCAGAACAGCTGGTTCGTGATGCAGAGTGAGGCCAGCAGCGGGGGTTCCATTCCCCCTACCGGCGGAGGTCCCGCCTTTGCAACATTGCCCCTCGTCTGAGGTGTGGTGACCCTCCGGTTAAATCACCGCCAGTCAGCTCTCCCCCTCAAAGGGGAAAGAAGCCGATGGTCATCTGGGACTAGGGTGACTTTTGCAGCCAATCACACCTGACAATTAGAAACCGATGTTTCCTTGCTTAAAAAAAGAAACCACCAGGTTACGAAATGCATGCCCTGGTACGGTCTGTGAGCAGAGCTTCTGATATCCTGCTTCACTCGCCGCGTTAATGTTTGACTCATGCTTGACAATGATGTACAAGTATTGTCTCAGTTCACTAACCTGCCCAGAGTGATAACGGCCTCTTTGACCCAAGACTTTGCCAACACCTTTGCCTTGTAGAGACACAAGATCCGTAACTACGTCATCATCTTAAAACTGTTGAACAACATCCTTCGGTGTCCCCGGAGGGGGGAACACGAGATCCTGCAGCATTGGGGCCTAACTGGGGCCATTGTGATGGAATACGCAACCAATGTTTGCAGCTGGCCGATAAGTCAACTGAGGAGAAAAATGAGCCGCTTCACTTAAAGGGACAGGGGAAGTTGGATTCTTCCTGGAGTTCGGGGCACTTTTTCTTCAGCGTATCTTCACACACACGGGCTGTTTTTCCTTTTGGGGAATGGTGGGGAAGGGGAGGAAGGATTCCCGGGCTGGTGACCAGCTTGTTGAACCGTGTTACAAACACCCCGTCCGTGGACAATAAGTCCTGGCGTGGGTCTTGAACCCGGAGCTCCCAGTCCAGGGGTCGGGAACGCCGTCACTGCACCACAAGGCCTCCTTTCTCTTGCAATGCACATTGGACTCGTTTGTCTATTTTCCCCCTTTTGTCAATGGCATTTTCTTCTCACAGACTCACGGCTCCACAAGGCATTCATCAATCCTCCCAGTATACCACCCACCCTGTGTGTCTCGCCCAGGTTGCCATCGTCCACACCCGAGCCTTCGTGGCAAATATCGACTGAGTATTCCATCGCCACGGCATCACATTTAGCCCCAATTCTGCCCTCATCCTTAGTCCATGTAACCAGACGGGGGGAGGTCCCCAGAATATCAGGAGCCAGACGATTCCGTGGGGCAGCACAGTAGCACAGTGGTTAGCACAGTTGCTTCACAGCTCCAGGGTCCCAGGTTCGATTCCTGGCTTGAGTCACTGTCTGTGTGGAATCTGCACGCTCTCCCCGTGTCTGCCTGGGTTTCCTCCGGGTGCTCCGGCTTCCTCCCACAGTCCAAAGATGTGTAGGTTAGGTGGATTGGCCGTGCTAAATTGCCCTTAGTGACCAAAAAAAAATGGTTAGGTGGGGTTACTGGGTTACGGGGATGGGGGTGAAGGTGTGGGGATTGGGTAGGGTGCTCTTTCCAAGCGCCCGTGCTTACTCGATGGGCCGAATGGCCTCCTTCTGCACTGTCAATTCTATGATTTTATGATTCTATGATTCCCTGTTTTCTCTTTACATGTTTTTAAACAAAACGGCATCAAAGCCAATCATGAAGCAAGACAAATTCAGCACCTTGGTAACCCAGGATACAGCCCGGAAACGTCTAGAACTACACAGCAAAACCACACAGTGGATCAGCTGGCTGACCCTTCCAGCAACCATGACAACAACAAGGTTCATTTGTGTAGCATCCAGAGCCCAGGGGAATGTTCCAAGTTGTGTAACGGTAACATTGTCCAGCAACATCTGACACTGAGCCGCAGGAGAAGTTATGAGGACAGTTCATAGAATCGCAAAATACCTACAGTGTCGAAGGAGGCCATTCAGCCCTACCTAGGCCCACTTCCCCCACCCTATCCCCACAACCCCACCTAACCTGCACATCTTTGGACTGTGGGAGGAAACCGGAGCAGCCGGAGTAAACCCACGCAGACACAGGGAGAACGTGTAGACTCCGCACAGACAGTGACCCAATGCCGGAATCGAACCCGGGTCCCTGGCACTGTGAGGCAGCAGGGCTAACCACTGTGCCACCGTGCGCTGTGAATTGAAGAAAAACTTGGTCAAAGTGGGAGGTTTTAAGGAATTGTCTTCCAGGCAGAGTGAGGTGGAGTGGTCGGCTAAAGGAGGGTATTGCAGATCTTAAGCCCAGGCAGTTCAAGGCACAACCACCAACGATGGGTGAAAGGGGGGGTGGGGTTGGCAAAAAGCTCAGTGAAACCAGGCAATTGTGGACTGGAGGAGGATTCAGAGATACGGAGGGTAGTAGGGGCTGAGGGATGTCACAGAGATAGGGAGGGTTGTAGGGGCTGAGGGATGTCACAGAGATAGGGAAGGTTGTAGGAGATGGGGGATGTCACAGAGATGGGGAGGGTTGTAGGAGATGGAGGATGTCACAGAGATGGGGAGGGTTGTAGGAGCTGGAGGATGTCACAGAGATGGGGAGGGTTGTAGGAGCTGGAGGATGTCACAGAGATGGGGAGGGTTGTAGGAGATGGAGGATGCCACAGAGATGGGGAGGGTTGTAGGAGATGGAGGATGTCACAGAGATACGGAGGGTTGTAGGAGATGGAGGATGTCACAGAGATACGGAGGGTTGTAGGGGCTGGACGAGGTTACAGAGACGGGGAGGGTTGTAGGGGCTGAGGGATGTCACAGAGATGGGGAGGGTTGTAGGAGATGGAGGATGTCACAGAGACGGGGAGGGTTGTAGGGGCTGGAGGATGTCACAGAGACGGGGAGGGTTGTAGGAGATGGAGGATGTCACAGAGATAGGGATTGTTGTAGGGGCTGGAGGATGTCACAGAGACGGGGAGGGTTGTAGGGGCTGGGGGATGTCACAGAGATGGGGAGGGTTGTAGGAGCTGGAGGAGGTCACAGAGATGGGGAGGGTTGTAGGAGATGGAGGAGGTCACAGAGATGGGGAGGGTTGTAGGAGATGGAGGATGTCACAGAGATACGGAGGGTTATAGGGGCTGGAGGACGTCACAGAGATGGGGAGGGTTGTAGGGGCTGGGGGATGTCACAGAGATGGGGAGGGTTGTAGGGGCTGGGCGATGTCACAGAGACGGGGAGGGTTGTAGGGGCTGAGGGATGTCACAGAGATGGGGAGGGTTGTAGGGGCTGGAGGATGTCACAGAGATGGGGAGGGTTGTAGGAGCTGGGGGATGTCACAGAGATGGGGAGGGTTGTAGGAGATGGAGGATGTCACAGAGATGGGGAGGGTTGTAGGGGATGGAGGATGTCACAGAGAGAGGGAGGGTTGTAGGGGCTGGAGGATGTCACAGAGATAGGGAGAGTTGTAGAGGCTGGAGGAGGTTACAGAGATGGGGAGGGTTGTAGGAGCTGGAGGAGGTTACAGAGATGGGGAGGGTTGTAGGAGCTGGAGGATGTCACAGAGATAGGGAGGGTTGTAGGGGCTGGGGGATGTCACAGAGATGGGGAGGGTTGTAGGGGCTGGAGGATGTCACAGAGATGGGGAGGGTTGTAGGAGCTGGGGGATGTCACAGAGATGGGGAGGGTTGTAGGAGATGGAGGATGTCACAGAGATGGGGAGGGTTGTAGGGGATGGAGGATGTCACAGAGAGAGGGAGGGTTGTAGGGGCTGGAGGATGTCACAGAGATAGGGAGAGTTGTAGAGGCTGGAGGAGGTTACAGAGATGGGGAGGGTTGTAGGAGCTGGAGGAGGTTACAGAGATGGGGAGGGTTGTAGGAGCTGGAGGATGTCACAGAGATAGGGAGGGTTGTAGGGGCTGGGGGATGTCACAGAGATGGGGAGGGTTGTAGGAGCTGGAGGATGTCACAGAGATGGGGTGGATTGTAGGGGCTGGAGAATGTTACAGGCATGAGGAGGGTTGTAGGGGCTGGAGGAGGGTAGGGGCAGGGAGAGTTGTCGAGGCTGGAGGAGGTTACAGACATGAGGGTTGTAGGGGCTGGAGAGTATACAGAAATGGGGAGGGTTGTAGGGGCTGGAGGAGGTTACAGATATGAGGAGGGTCGTAGGGCCGGAGGAGGTTACAGACATGAGGAGTGTTGTGGGGGGCTGGAGGAGGTTACAGAGGCAGGGAGAGTTATAGGGGCTGGAGGAGGTTACAGACATGAGGAGGGTTGTGGGGGGCTGGAGGAGGTTACAGACATGAGGAGGGTTGTGGGGGGCTGGAGGAGGTTACAGAGGCAGGGAGAGTTATAGGGGCTGGAGGAGGTTACAGACATGAGGAGGGTTGTGGGGGGCTGGAGGAGGTTACAGACATGAGGAGGGTTGTGGGGGCTGGAGGAGGTTACAGAGGCAGGGAGAGTTGGCGAGGCTGGAGGAGGTTACAGACATGAGGAGGGTTGTGGGGGCTGGAGGAGGTTACAGAGGCAGGGAGAGTTGGTGAGGCTGGAGGAGGTTACAGACATGAGGAGGGTTGTGGGGGGCTGGAGGAGGTTACAGACATGAGGAGGGTTGTGGGGGGCTGGAGGAGGTTACAGACATGAGGAGGGTTGTGGGGGGCTGGAGGAGGTTACAGAGGCAGGGAGAGTTGGTGAGGCTGGAGGAGGTTACAGAGGCAGGGAGAGTTGGCGAGGCTGGAGGAGGTTACAGAGGCAGGGAGAGTTGCTGAGGCTGGAGGAGGTTACAGAGGCAGGGAGAGTTGGTGAGGCTGGAGGAGGTTACAGACATGAGGGTTGTAGGGGCAGGAGGAGGTTACAGAGATGAGGAGGTTTGTGGGGGGCTGGAGGAAGTTACAGACATGAGGAGGGTTGTGGGGGGCTGGAGGAGGTTACAGAGGCAGGGAGAGTTGGTGAGGCTGGAGGAGGTTACAGACATGAGGGTTGTAGGGGCAGGAGGAGGTTACAGACATGAGGAGGGTTGTGGGGGCTGGAGGAGGTTACAGAGGCAGGGAAGGTTGGCGAGGCTGGAGGAGGTTACAGAGGCAGGGAGAGTTGGTGAGGCTGGAGGAGGTTACAGAGGCAGGGAGAGTTGGTGAGGCTGGAGGAGGTTACAGAGGCAGGGAGAGTTGCTGAGGCTGGAGGAGGTTACAGACATGAGGGTTATAGGGGCAGGAGGAGGTTACAGAGGTGAGGAGGGTTGTGGGGGGCTGGAGGAG
The DNA here is from genome assembly GCF_902713615.1 of Scyliorhinus canicula. Taxonomy (NCBI): domain Eukaryota; kingdom Metazoa; phylum Chordata; class Chondrichthyes; order Carcharhiniformes; family Scyliorhinidae; genus Scyliorhinus; species Scyliorhinus canicula. The sequence continues at coordinate 11,632,694 of NC_052163.1, forward strand.
GTTACAGAGATGAGGAGGGTTATGGGGGGCTGGAGGAGGTTACAGAGATGAGGAGGGTTGTGGGGGGCTGGAGGAGGTTACAGAGGCAGGGAGAGTTGGTGAGGCTGGAGGAGGTTACAGACATGAGGGTTGTGGGGGCAGGAGGAGGTTACAGAGATGAGGAGGGTTGTGGGGGGCTGGAGGAGGTTACAGAGGCAGGGAGAGTTGGTGAGGCTGGAGGAGGTTACAGAGGCAGGGAGAGTTGGTGAGGCTGGAGGAGGTTACAGACATGAGGGTTGTAGGGGCCGGAGGAGGTTACAGACATGAGGAGGGTTGTGGGGGCTGGAGGAGGTTACAGAGGCAGGGAGAGTTGGCGAGGCTGGAGGAGGTTACAGACATGAGGGTTGTGGGGGCAGGAGGAGGTTACAGACATGAGGAGGGTTGTGGGGGGCTGGAGGAGGTTACAGAGGCAGGGAGAGTTGGTGAGGCTGGAGGAGGTTACAGACATGAGGGTTGTAGGGGCAGGAGGAGGTTACAGACATGAGGAGAGTTATAGGGGCTGGAGGAGTGTACAGAAACAGGGAGGGTTGTAGGGGGTGGAGGAGGTTACAGACTTAGGGCATGTTGAAGTCATGGGAAGAAAGGAGTGTACAATTGAGAATTTTAGATGAGGTGATGCTTGAATGGGAGTCTGATAGTATCTCACACAGGAACAACAGCACAAGGAGTGAGACCATAAGACATAGGAGCAGAATGAGGCCACTCGGCCCATCAAGTCTGCTCCGCCATTCAATCATGGCTGATAATTTCTCATCCCCATTCTCCTGCCTTCTCCCCATAACCCCTGACCCCCTTGGTCAGGACATCATCTGCACTCGTATACACCTCTTCATCAGCCTTTCTTCAGAAGTGGGGACTGCCCAATCCTTGATGGAGCGATGGACATTTTATTGACACGTCTCCTTCCTGATTTTTGTAACACCCACAGTGATTGCAGGAAGATAAACAGATCTGAATCGAATATCAAGTCCAAAAGCCGCATTCCAGCTCTGATGAGAACTCCCAACACACATCACTCGGTGTAAATCCTGAGCCTTCACTTAACAGCTGGAGGGGAGGTCGCTAATGCCAACAGATGGCACCGAAGGTGGTCCAGCATTTTGAGCGAAGGGTGACAGGTTGTTGGATTCCATTGTCATACCCGCTGCCCACAAATTAAAGCGAATAGCTAAAAGCAGAATTTTAAAAGCCTGCTGATAACTTCCCTGCTAGATTATATAAAGAATGGGACAGGTGGGAGTGAGCTGGCTGCCCAGGGGTAACTTCCGATATATGAAGGTGTGAGATACCTGGTCTGACTAAGTCACACTGGAACACACCCATCTCTTTACACCACTCACAGTCCACTCACTCACTCTGGTCACATCTCATTTGTTATTTAGATTATTAGTGAGTGTCGGTTGTTGAATTAATTTGGATTATTCTAACATTTACATTGTTTATCCAGCCTTATCGACTGAAGCAGCTTTACTTTGCCACCCTCTTCCAATCTCCTTAATGATGTTTACACTCGCTGTGTACCCGCAAATTTGCTCGCTGATTGTGAAGACAATGAGCCAGCCAGGTTTCAGACCACTTTACTTGGAGCAGAGTTTGGGCAGCAAGCTGTGACAAGCTTGTCTGTGACAGCGCGGATCAGTGCTTCAAACAGCAATAACTAGCATTTAAACAGCACGTTTGACATTGTAAATGTGTCCGACAGAATGCCAACTGTGAAGATAACGGTTCTTCCCAGATTCCTGTTCGTCTTTCAGTGCCTCCCCATTTTCATCCCCAAATCCTTCTTCGAGCGGGTGAACAGGATTATCACGGGATTTGAGTGGGCAAACAAGATCAAAAGACTGTTTTTGAAGCATAGCCGGGGGATGGAGGGTAGGGGCGGGGGGGGGGGGGGGGGGGGGGGGGGGGGGGGGGGGGGGGGCTGGTACTGCCGAACTTCTGTAGCTACTATCGGGCGGCTAATGTGGCCATGATTAGGAAATGGGTAATGGAGGAGGGGTCGGCGTGGGGGCGGCTAGAGGCGGCGTCATGCAAAGGCACCAGCCTGGGGGCACTAGTAACGGCACCGCTGCCGTTCTCGCCGGCACGGTACACCACATGCCCGGTGGTGATGGCGGCACTGAGGGTCTGGGGTCAGTGGAGGAGGCACAGTAAGGAGGAGGGGGCTTCAGTTTGGTCCCCGATATGGAACAACCATAGATTTGCTCCAGGCAAGATAGACGGGGAGGGGGTCCCAAAGCTGGCATAGGGCAGGCATTAGAAGGATGGGGGACCTGTTTATAGATGGGACTTTCCCCAGCGTGCAGGCACTGGAGGAGAAATTCAGCCTGACCCCTGGGAAATGCTTTCAGGTACCTCCAGGTGTGGGACTTTCTCAAAAAACAGGTGGAGACATTTCCGCAGCTACCACCTCGTAGGATACAGGACAGGGTGGTGTCTGGCATCTGGGTAGGGGAGGGGAAGGTGTCGGTCATATACCAGGAGCTGCAGGAGGCGGAGGAAGCCCCAGTGGAGGAGCTGAAGGGCAAGTGGGAGGAGGAGCTGGGTGAGGTGCTGGAGGAGGGCCTATGGGCTGACGCCCTGGGCAGGGTGAATTCGTCCGCATCTTGTGCCAGGCTCAGTTTAATTCAGTTTAAGGTGGTACACCGGGTTCACATGACGACGGCGAGAATGAACAAGGTCTTTGGGGTGGAGGACAGGTGCGCGAGATGTGCAGGGAGTCCGACGGACCATGTCCATATGTTCTGGGCATGCCCGGCACTTAAAGAATTCTGGCAGGGCTTTGCGAGGGCTATGTCCAGGATCTTGGACACGCGGGTGAAGCCGAGTCCAACAATAGCGATATTTGGGGTGTTGGAGGATCCGGGAGTGCAGGAAGCGAAAGAGGCCGAGGTGTTGGCCTTTGCCTCCCTGGTAGCCCGGAGACGGATCTTGTTAACGTGGAAAGACTCGAAACGCCCGAGCGTGGAGGCCTGAGTTAGTGACATGGCTGGGTTTCTCAGCCTGGAGCGATTAACGTCGCCTTGAGAGGGTCCTGATGGGGTTCTCCAGGCGGTGGCAACCTTTCCTTGACTTTCATGGGGAGCAGTAAAGTGTCAGCAGCAGCAGCAATGGGGGGGGGGGAGAGGGGATGGTTGGGGGTAGGGGGTGGTTGGGGGGAGGGGGGGGGGTTCAAGTGGGGGGAATTGTTTATTTAATGTACTTTTGAGTTTTGTATAATGATAACAGCCACCTAGTTTTGTTAAATATTTTCCGTTTATTTTTCTGTTATGTAAAAATTCCGGTTGAAAAAATCTTTAATGAAAACAGTTTTTTAAAAAACATTGTAAATGTGCCAAGGTGCTTGGCAAAAAGGCAACATGAAACTAAATCTGAGGCAGATGTTAGGGCAAAGGACCAAAGCCTTGGTCAAGCAGGTAGGTTTTAGACAGGGAGAGAGAGACATCGAGATGCAGAGAGGCTTTAGGAGCAAACTACACGGATCAGGCCACTCGGCCCCTCAGCCTGTTCTATCATTCAATAGATCAGTGCTGATCTGTCACGGGAGAGGCAGTGGTATTGTGACTGGACTAGTAATTCAGAGACCCGGGGCCATGCTCTGGGGACCCAGGTTCAAATCCCCCCAGGGCTGATGGTGAAATCTGAATTCAATAAACAATCTGGAATTAAAAGTCTAAAGGTGACAATGAAACCCATCTGGTTCACTAATGTCCTTTCGGGAAGGAAATCTGCCGTCCTTTCCTGGTCTGGCCTACAAGATTTGATTTGATTTGATTTGATTTGATTTATTGTCACATGTCTCAAAGTACAGTGAAAAGTATTTTTCTGCGGCCGAGGAACGTACACAGTACGTACATAGTAGACACAAGAATAATAAACAGAGAACATTGACAAATGATACATCGACAAAATAGTGATTGGTTACAGCACAGAACAAGGGGCCAAACAAAGCAAATATATGAGCAAGAGCAGCATAGGGCATCGTGAATAGTGTTCTTACAGGGAACAGATCAGTCCGAGGGGGTGTCATTGAGGAGTCTTGTAGCTGTGGGGAAGAAGCTGTTCCTGTGTCTGGATGTGTGGGTCTTCAGACTTCTGTACCATCTGCCTGATGGAAGGGTCTGGAAGAAGGCAATGCCTGGGTGGGGGGGTCTCTGATAATGCTGTCTGCCTTCATGAGGCAGCGGGAGGTGTATACAGAATCAATGTGGGGGTGGCAAGCTTGTGTGATGCGTTGGGCTGAGTTCACCACACTCTGCTGTTTCTTGCGATCTTGGGCCGAGCAGTTGCCATACCAGGCTGTGATGCAGCCGGATAGGATGCTCTCTCTGGCACATCTGGAGAAGTTTGTGAGAGTCGACGCAGACATGCCAAATTTCTTTAGCTTCCGTAGGAAGTAGAGACGTTGTTGGGCTTTCTTGACTGTTGCATCAACGTGAATAGGCCAGGACAGACTGTTGTTGATGGTGACCCCCAGGAACCTAAAGCTATTGACCATCTCCATTTCAGAGCCATTGATGCAGACGGGAGTGTGTGTCGGCTGCACTTCCTGAAGTCGATGATCAGTTCCTTGGTCTTTCCGACATTTAGAGAGAGGTTGTTTTCGGTACACCATGCAACCAAGTGATTTATCTCCCTCCTGTCGCCTGATTCGTCGTTGTTTGAGATACGGCCCACCACAGTCGTATCATCCGCAAACCTATAGATTGAGTTGGAGTTAAATCTTGCCACACAGTTGTGTGTGTATAGGGAGTACAGTAGAGGACTGAGCACACATCCTTGTGGGGCTCCGGTGTTGAGGACGATTGTGGAGGAGGTACTGTTGCCTATCCTGACAGATTGCGGCCTGTTGGTGAGGAAGTCGAGGATCCAGCTGCACAGGGAGAGGTCAAGTCCAATATTGCACAGTTTGGTTATAAGTCTCATCGGGATAATGGTGTTGAAGGTGGAGCTGTTGTCTATGAACAGCAGCCTTACAGAGGTGTCCTTGTTGTCGAGGTGTTTGAGTGTTGATTGCAGAGCCAGTGAGATAGTATCTGCTGTGGACCGGTTGCGGTGATGGGCAAACTGCAATGGATCGAGACCGTCTGGGAGGCTGGCAGTGATCCATCTCATGACTAGCCGCTCAAAGCATTTCATGATGACAGACATTAGGGCCACCAGTCGGCAGTCATTGAGGCACGCTACCTTGTTCTTCTTTGGTACTGGTATTATAGTGGTCTTCCTGAAGGAGGTGGGGACCTCAGAGCAGAGGAGTGAGGTGTTGAGCCTGCTGGTCTGTGCAGGCTCTGAGTGCTCGCCCAGGGACTCCGTCGGGGCCCGTCGCTTTCCGCAGGAGAGATTCCAGACCCTACGGCTTGACTCTGAAATAACCTAAGTTCAAAGGCTGTTGGGGATGGACCCTAAATGCTGGCTCAGCCAGTGATATCCACACCCCCAAACAAATTTAAATAAATCAGAGAGTCTGGGGTGTGATCCAATGTCTGCTGGGAAGGCATGTTACAGAGACAGCTTCACTTCACAGCCTTGACACTTCCTCCATTTCCGTGAAGTTGCTGAAATTGGTTTCTCCCTGTATCCGTGTGTTGTTTAACCCACCTTCTGCCACTTCAACTCACTCCCAGGAACTCCAACCTCCTCGCATCTCTCTGTGATACCACATCAGCCACTGTGTCCTGATGTAACTGATTCACTTCCAGTGTGGCTGGCGCCCTGTACACCGGCCATGGGCCTTAATTTAAAAGCAAATTGCTGCGGATGCTGGAATCTGAAACAAAAAGAGAAAATACCGGACAATCTCACAGCTCTGACAGCATCTGCGGAGAGAGGAGGGAGCCAACGTTTCGAGTCTGGGTGACTCTTTTGACAAGGAAACGTCGGCTCCCTTCTCTCTCCACAGATGCTGTCAGACCTACTGAGATTGCCCAGCATTTACTGTTTTTGTTGCTCTTAATTTAACACGATCAACAGAATCCACGTTCCAGTCCAACACGGCAAACCAGGGCTGTCGTAACGAACGACAAACAGGGCAAACCTCTGTACGAAAACTAGATCTTGTAAGAGTACAGGACTCGCAAAACCCGAAGAGAATGATGTGGAGGTGAGAGGGGACGGGGATGTCACCAGCACTTTAAGGGGTTAATGCAATGATGGATCACATCCCAGTGAACACAGAATGGGACCCAGCAGGGCCTTTAGATCATTGCTGTGGGGTAGCAACCCTCTTGGTAAAAACAGGTCTCCGCAGCTGTCAATTCCTGGCGATCGCTGAAAGAGTTTTTGTTTTGCCCGGTATGATTTGGATGTGCACTGTGCATTCTGTGACATGAAAGGCGATTTGTGCTGTGGTAATTCAAAGACTGCTTCAGGAGTTAGACTGTCGATTCGGGGTCTCATGATCGTTAATCTAACAGCCTTCATGGAAGAAAGGCTTCTCTTCATTTCTCCGCCTTCAGGAAATGTAGTCGCCTGTTGTAATGTAGGAAACGCGGCTGTTTTTCCTCGCACAGCAGGATCCCAGAAACAACGCTGTTGTCGATGCCCGGATAATCTGTTCTAAAATCACTGGCCTGAACACCAGTGTTAACCCCCTGCTTGCCTTTGAATAGGGCAATGGGATATTTAACACCCACCCATGGATAGGGGGTAGCAGTGTGTGGTTCAGAATGATGGCACCAGCACAGGTTTGATTTATGTCCCTGCGGAGGTAGCTGTGGGGAACACAACGCTGAGGTCCCGGGTTCGAATCCCGGCCCTGGATCACCGTCCCTGTGGAGTTTGCAAATTCTCCCCGTGTCTGCGTGGGTCTCACCCCCACAACCCAAAGATGTGCAGGGTAGGTGGATTGGCCACACTAAATTGCCCCTTTACTGGGAAAAAAAAACCATGCAATGCAATTAGTGTTTTGCACACAAGCCCCCTGGGGTGGGACTTGTTCCCACAACCTGCTGACTCAGAGTTGAGAGAGTTACCCACAGAGTCTGACTGAAGTTAGCCACCAGTTAAGTAGCAATATTGCCCACAGGAAGGTGTGAAAAAAGGGCAGGTTAATTGCCGACTGGTCCACCAAGTCTGTCCCATCAGAACAAGGCGAACCGTCCGATAAATCCCAACATGGATGTGGATGAAGCGAGGCTCGCGCATGGCTTGTGCTGAGGTTGCAGACGTGGGTCAGGGATAGTGTGGGGAAATTGCTGTCTAAAGCCGGTCCCTGACTCGTTCTCAGTGTTTCAGTCAGCGATCCTCTCCCAGTACTTCACTCTCCCGCAGTCCTTTCACAAGTGGATGCCAGATGCCTGTCTAATCCAATGCAAGGGAAACAGTCAACGACTAACATGCTCCCGATCACGTACAAATACAAATTAACCAGCAGGACACAAAAAGCTCGAAATCCATTCTCTTCTTAATTAATGCTGAGTTTCTGAATTTTGAGGGACAGATGGCCTATTTGGGCCTGTTTATTTGACTTTGTGTGAGTTTATGTTGTTGATCTAATTAGACCTTGTATGCATTGCAGTATCTTGGCCTTTTCACAATTACTGCATCTTGGGAAGCACACTGCATCAAGTCAGAAACTGCTCTGGAATATTATACACACTACAATGCACACTGACCACCATTAGTTTTTACTATTAGCTGCAAGTGTTTGCAGGTGACAACATTGTAGAACATAGAACATAGAACAGTACAGCACAGAACAGGCCCTTCGGCCCTCAATGTTGTGCCGAGCCATGATCACCCTACTCAAACCCACGTATCCATCCTATGCCCGTAACCCAACAACCCCCACAAAACTTTATTGGCCAATAACTAGGCCTGAGCAAATAAGTCACAAAAATGTGCATGTTAGGTGGATTGGCCATGCTAAAATTGCCCCTTGGTGTCCAATCATAGATCATAGAATTTACAGTGCAGAAGGAGGCCATTCAGCCCATCGAGTCTGCACCAGCTCTTGGAAAGAGCACCCTACTCAAGGTCAACAACTCCACCCTATCCCCATAACCCAGTAACCCCACGCAACACCCAATGATGTGCATGTTAGGTGGGGATGGGGATAGAGCGGGGAGTAGGCCCAGGTAGGGTGCTCTTTCAGAGGGTCAGTGCAGACTCGATGGGCTGAATGGCCTTCTGCACTGTCGGGATTCTATGGTTCCATGGTTCTAAAAGACACTGGGCGCGATTCTCCGGAAATATTCCCAAGTGTGGTAGCGAGCGGGAATTACCGTGAGCTTCCCAGCGCTCAACCCAGCGAGGCCGGGACCACAATTCAACTTTACTTGGTCCACTTAACGAGGCCCCACGGGCTTCTCGCTGCAAATGAAGGTTCGCCAGCTGATTCAACGGCACCGCTCTCGCCAGCCCCCCCCCCCCCCCCCCCCCCCCCCCCCCGCTAACACGGTCGAGCAGCCCTTAAGCTGCACTTGTTCAGCCAACCCCAGTCAGCTCGCAACAATGGCCAAGGAGACTGGTCCCAAGATTCAGGAACGCAGACCTGGGGCGGTTGATAGACGCCAAGGAGGCCAGGAAGGATGTCCTGTTTGCCCCCAGGGTCCAGGAGAGTCAGCCACAGGGCAGCCTGTGCTGCCTGGGATGAGGTGGCGGCAGCTGTCAGCTCCGGGAGTGTGGCCGGGAGGACTGGCCTCCAGTGACGGAAAAAAGTCATTGACCTACACAGGGCAGCATGAGTGAGTAGACACCAATGCCCCCCCCCCCCCCCCCAAGGGAGCATCCACTCCTGAAAACTCCCCACGCGACCCCCAACCCTCCCTCCTTCAACCCTCCCTTCACACCCTCCCCACCCACCACTGTGAACCACACGTGTGGCTAATGATGACCCCCTGAGTCTCCTCAGGAAAAGCTCTCCTATAATCGTCGGAAAATGGCCCAGATTGGTGGAGGGGGTGCCCCCTCCTATGACAGTCCACCCCTGCGGAGGGTCCCCCACCGAGCACTGGGTTGGCAAGCCCAGCGCCCCCGGGCTAGTTGCCAGTGAGCAGAGATGGTTATTCACCTCCTCGGCTCCCCACAGATCCAGGGATCATCCGTGTGAATCTCCGCTGGACACGCTCCAGTGCCAGTATGTTAAGTTTCTAATTTGTTATTGCGATGGCCGGGAATCGAACCCGGGTCAACTGCTTGGAAGGCAGCTATGCTCACCACTATACCACCATCGCTCACTAAATCTGGAGTTAATCTGGAGTTGGACCAGACTGGGCCCGGAGTTAATCTGGAGTTGGACCAGACTGGGCCCGGAGTTAATAGGATCCAATTTGGTTGGTGAAACCTAAACGAAGGCACAGAGATTTTTTTGATTGACTTGTTCAGTCTCAAAGCTCTCCTCCCAAAAACTGCCCAGTGTCCCAGCTGGCCCCCTATTTATAGCCTCTTTTAAGAAAATGGATGGGCAAAGCAAATGAGTGAATGGAATTGGGTGACAGCCCCATGTCAGCCACTGTAACGAAAAAAAAATTTTTTAATCGCTTATTGTCACAAGTAGGCTTCAAATGAAGTTACTGTGAAAAGCCCCGTCGCCACATTACGGCGCCTGTTCAGGGAGGCTGTTACGGGAATTGAACCGTGCTGCTTGGTCTGCTTTCAAAGCCAGCAATTTAGCCCAGTGTGCTAAACCAGCCCCTGTGACATGAATGTAAAGGCAAACTTAATTATCTAAACAAAAATATTATTCCCAGGGCTGATAATACATCCCATTCCTGCAGTGCCACCCACCAGTCACCTATTTATGCTCCTTTGAGAGCTAATATAATTAAACAGCACAGTGACACATTGGCTACCACTGCTGCCTGCTGCCTCACAGCGCCAGGGACCTGAGTTCAATTCCGAACTTGGCTGACTGTCTGTGAGTTTGCACATTCTCCCTGTGACTTTCCTCCGGGTGCTCCGCTTTCCTTCTGCAGGTAAGGCGGATTGACCACGGTAAAATTCCCCCTAAGTGTCCAATGGTTGGTTGGGGGCACGGGGATGGGGCAGGGGATTGCGGCCAGGTAGGGTGCTCTTTCGAAGGGACGGTCCAGACCCGATGGGCTGAATGGCTTTCTTCTGCACTGCAGGGATTGTATGACAAAGTAATAAATGGATGGTCCAATTTCTCTAAAGTCAGATAACCAGATTGTTGCAGAGTTCCCTCGAAGATCCCAAAGTTAGGAACTTGTTGTTATGGACCAGGGTTTAGGGAACCCCAAAGTGTATCATGGAGTTCACCTGACCCACAACTTTTAATAGATTGTGGTATGGCGAGCACACGGCCCACTCTACAGGTGTGGTACAGCAGAAATGGAAAAGTATTTTTTAAAGCAAAACAATGTTTATTCTATGAAGTCAAGTTAAACTTTTTAAAACATACAGTGAACATCTTAGCAACCATTAATTCGAATATAACCCCCAAAGAATACAGCACTAAGTAATCCTTAAGCTGTCCTTTTAATATCCATAAGACTTTAACAAAAAACTTTAAACTGAAGCACATCAGGTTAAAGTCACTACTGAGAGCAGTTATTAGTTTTAAATCACCAAAGGATCTATTTACAGTCTTTAGATTACAGAGAGAGACTCTACTACACCTTCTGGCTGTGACTGCAGCTATCCAGCTCTGAAAACAAAACTAAAACACACCCTACAGCAAACTGCCTAAAACGAAAGTAAAAAGCTGACAGACAGTCCAGCCCCACCTACTCTCTGACATCACTGCAGTAATAAACAACCATTTCTTAAAGGTACTCTCACTACAGATATTTATATACATACCCATTTATAAACACCCATTTCTTAACGGCACTCTCATATAACACTTGTGACATCCATACTGGGAGGTCAAATTCCTTTTCAGGTAGACTTGGAGCTTGGAATTAGACTGGAAGGCTTTAAAAGACATTCTGGTTTTTGTTGAATTCATAGAATTTACAGTGCAGAAGGAGGCCATTCAGCCCATCGAGTCTGCACCGGCCCTTGGAAAGAGCACCCTACTTAATCCCATGTCTCCACCCCTATCCCCGTAACCCAGTCACCCCACCTAACCTTTGGACACTAAGGGGCAATTTAGCATGGCCAATCCACCTAACCTGCGCATCTTTGGACTGTGGGAGGAAACCCACGCAGATGCGGGGAGAACGTGCAGACTCCGCATAGACAGTGCCCCGAGCCAGGAATCGAACCTGAGACCCTGGAGCTGTGAAGCAACGGTGCTAACCACTGCACTACCATGCCGAATGTATGGAATATTGGTGATCCAAACTCCAGCCCACTCACAGCTAATGTAGGAAAGGCCTGTTCCGAGCTAAACAGGAAACTTTACTCCAAGCTGAATATTTAAGGACAGGAATCCTCACTGTGCAGTTTCTAAAACTGTGAGTCAGTGCCAGATGTCACCTATGGGGAGAATAATGCCAGTCTGGCCACTCCTCCTTGAAATCTATCCCTTACTTTGCTGCTTTCTACCGTGTTATTCTGACCTTCACACCAAATCAGGTGATCAGCTGTGAGGGGAAAGATTTCCTCTTTCCGTGATTCTGCCTCTTGAGTTTATTTCTCAGTTTCTGTTGGGTTTCTGGTGAATGTTTGTGCTGATTAGGACGGGTGATGCGTGAGCTGGATCCACACTGTATCTAACCTGGGAGTGTTACTGGGTTGAATAAAGGATCAGACTGTCCCAGCTTTGTACCCCTATCTCAGAGGGAGCACCTTACACACAGGTGTGACTTTGCCATCGCCCAGAAGCTGTGCAGTTATTACTGTGGACATATTTGCTGTACAAGGCACAAGGGACCAATCGCCCATAAGGGATTATGGAAACCCGCTGTTGATTTATTTAGCGGGGCTGGTTTAGCAAAGTGGGCTAAACTGCTGGCTTGTAATGCAGAACAAGGCCAGCAGCGCGGGTTCAATTCCCGTACCAGCCTCCCCGAACAGGCGCCGGAATGTGGTGACTAGGAGCTTTTCACAGTAACTTCATTTGACGCCTACTTGTGACAATAAGTGATGATTATTATTAAGATTGGACATACGAGAACAGTTATACATAGATACAAAGCTTAAAGGCACCAAAGCTGTGTGTATGTGTGTGCATATGTGCTCTGTGCAAAATGAAACTAAAACCGGATCACATGACACATTTCCCTTTGGTTGATGTCATGCTGATATCCCTTAAATGTACATTACACGAGTAGCAAGTTGTTGCTGCAAACACATCCCACTGGAGATTGGTTGGACTAGGTTCCAGATGACCTTAGGACATCCCAAAACACTTTTGGTGGGATTACCCCAGCCCTGGGTCGGGCCAGAGAATCCCCATGACGGGGCCACATCGCCCCGACACCGGCATGCGATTCTCCGCATAGTGGAGAATCAGCGTCATTGGCGCCAACGTGTGGGGCCAACTATGTGCTCTGGATCCACACTGTATCTAACCTGGGAGTGTTCAATGGGCAGTGTAGACTATACTGGATCCACACTGTATCTAACCTGGGAGTGTTCAATGGGCAGTGTAGACTATACTGGGTCCACACTGTATCTAACCTGGGAGTGTTCAATGGGCAGTGTAGACTATACTGGATCCACACTGTATCTAACCTGGGAGTGTTCAATGGGCAGTGTAGACTATACTGGATCCACACTGTATCTAACCTGGGAGTGTTCAATGGGCAGTGTAGACTATACTGGATCCACACTGTATCTAACCTGGGAGTGTTCAATGGGCAGTGTAGACTATACTGGGTCCACACTGTATCTAACCTGGGAGTGTTCAATGGGCAGTGTAGACTATACTGGTCCACACTGTATCTAACCTGGGAGTGTTCAATGGGCAGTGTAGACTATACTGGGTCCACACTGTATCTAACCTGGGAGTGTTCAATGGGCAGTGTAGACTATACTGGGTCCACACTGTATCTAACCTGGGAGTGTTCAATGGGCAGCATAGACTATACTGGGTCCACACTGTATCTAACCTGGGAGTGTTCAATGGGCAGTGTAGACTATACTGGGTCCACACTGTATCTAACCTGGGAGTGTTCAATGGGCAGTATAGACTATACTGGATCCACACTGTATCTAACCTGGGAGTGTTCAATGGGCAGTGTAGACTATACTGGATCCACACTGTATCTAACCTGCGAGTGTTCAATGGGCAGTGTAGACTATACTGGATCCACACTGTATCTAACCTGGGAGTGTTCAATGGGCAGTATAGACTATACTGGGTCCACACTGTATCTAACCTGGGAGTGTTCAATGGGCAGTGTAGACTATACTGGATCCACACTGTATCTAACCTGGGAGTGTTCAATGGGCAGTGTAGACTATACTGGATCCACACTGTATCTAACCTGGGAGTGTTCATTGGACAGTGTAGACTATACTGGGTCCACACTGTATCTAACCTGGGAGTGTTCAATGGGCAGTATAGACTATACTGGATCCACACTGTATCTATCCTGGGAGTGTTCAATGGGCAGTGTAGACTATACTGGGTCCACACTGTATCTAACCTGGGAGTGTTCAATGGGCAGTGTAGACTATACTGGGTCCACACTGTATCTAACCTGGGAGTGTTCAATGGGCAGTGTAGACTATACTGGGTCCACACTGTATCTATCCTGGGAGTGTTCAATGGGCAGTGTAGACTATACTGGGTCCACACTGTATCTAACCTGGGAGTGTTCAATGGGCAGTGTAGACTATAATGGATCCACACTGTATCTAACCTGGGAGTGTTCAATGGGCAGTGTAGACTATACTGGATCCACACTGTATCTAACCTGGGAGTGTTCAATGGGCAGTATAGACTATACTCGGTCCACACTGTATCTAACCTGGGAGTGTTCAATGGGCAGTGTAGACTATACTGGATCCACACTGTATCTAACCTGGGAGTGTTCAATGGGCAGTGTAGACTATACTGGATCCACACTGTATCTAACCTGGGAGTGTTCAATGGGCAGTATAGACTATACTGGATCCACACTGTATCTATCCTGGGAGTGTTCAATGGGCAGTGTAGACTATACTGGGTCCACACTGTATCTAACCTGGGAGTGTTCAATGGGCAGTGTAGACTATACTGGATCCACACTGTATCTAACCTGGGAGTGTTCAATGGGCAGTATAGACTATACTGGATCCACACTGTATCTAACCTGGGAGTGTTCAAAGGGCAGAATAGACTATACTGGGTCCACACTGTATCTAACCTGGGAGTGTTCAATGGGCAGTGTAGACTATACTGGGTCCACACTGTATCTATCCTGGGAGTGTTCAATGGGCAGTGTAGACTATACTGGGTCCACACTGTATCTATCCTGGGAGTGTTCAATGGGCAGTATAGACTATACTGGATCCACACTGTATCTAACCTGGGAGTGTTCAATGGGCAGTGTAGACTATACTGGATCCACACTGTATCTAACCTGGGAGTGTTCAATGGGCAGTGTAGACTATACTGGGTCCACACTGTATCTAACCTGGGAGTGTTCAATGGGCAGTGTAGACTATACTGGATCCACACTGTATCTAACCTGGGAGTGTTCAATGGGCAGTGTAGACTATACTGGATCCACACTGTATCTAACCTGGGAGTGTTCAATGGGCAGTGTGGACTATACTGGACTCACTCTGTGGGCCCGATTATCTGGCCTTGATAAGGTCTCGCCCAAGCGAAACGTGGCCGGTAAATAGTGGGGGAGGCCAAGAACGAGAACCGTGTCAGGGAAAAGTTTGCGATGGAACCGGCCGGCTCCCATTGGCGAAATTGAGACCTCGCCGTAGCGTGGCGAGAATCCCGATTATCCCCACTTAAGCCCTATTTCCGTACAATTAATGGGAGCCACCCTTTATCCAATGGCCTCCCATCATCCAGCTGCCTCCCAAACAAGTGGTGCCAATTAGTATTCCTTTTGAAAAATGGAAAGCTGGCGGAAGGGCCTCTGTGGGGAGCTGAGGAGGTGAGTGGCCATCTCTGCTCACAGGGAAAGAGCCCAGTGCTCTGTGAGGGGTGCGGGACCCTCGCCCGGGGTGGGCCACCATGGGAAAGGGGGGGAAGGCACAATGGGGGCAACCGAGGGGGCAACCACTCGCAACACCACCATGCCAACCCCTGGATCATGTTTACCCGTTTCAGGGGCAATCCTTGTCCCTGCCCGTCTGCCCCACCGGCACCCCCACTGCCGAAGCCTCTGGCCGTGCGGCTGAAGCTATTGCTGATGGGGGAATTGGCAATCGTGGATAAGTGAGCACTTCCCACAACCCAAGTTGATTCCTGTGGGTGGGTGGGCCATGTAGTATATGGGAGTCATTGCCTAGCATCCCAATCAGATTGCGATGCCTGGACAATGTACCTGAACACTGTGGGAGGCAACACCACACTCACAGCCGAGATCCGAACACCCAGGGGAAGGGACACAGCTCCGGTGGTATGTCCACGGCCGGAGGGTGGGTGGGTGCCAAGCGGAGGGGGAGATACCTGGGGAGATGGGCCAAGGGTTCCGGGGTCAGCCCGCATTGCGCAAGAAAGTGACAGAAACATCATATTGGTTGTGCACAAAGGTTGTGTTTATTGGGCGATATCCCCCCCCCCCCCCCCCCCACCCCCCCCCCCCACGCCGGGTGGAAGAATCGCCGGGGCGCCGCACAAATTGTTCCGTGCCGACCCGAACCCCGCATGCGATTCTCCCCCCCCCCCCCCCCCACCCACAAAACCAGCGCCGCGAAAATCGTGCCGGGCCGCTCGGAGAATCGCTGCAGACGGCGAGCAGCGATTCTCCGGCCCGGATGGGCCGAGCGGCCGCTCCGACATGACAGGTTCCCACCGGCACCATCCACCCCCCTGGTCACTGCTGGCGGGAACTGTGCGGGAACGCTAGGGGGAGGGGCGGCCTGTGATGGGGGGGGGGAGGGGGGCTCCTTCACCGGGGGGGGCCTCCGATGGGGTCTGGCCCGCGATCGGGGCCCACCAATCAGCAGGCTGGCCGCCTTTCGCGACCGGCCCCAGAACACCGCCGCCATGTTGGTGAGGGGCTGGCGCACGTAAGAGGTTCCCCACCCATGGGCAGGATTGAGCTGCCCCAACTGCGCGTGGGCAGGTTGGTGCAGCGCACATTTGGCGCCGCACAGGGACACTGGAGTGGCGTGAACCACTCCAGCCCCTTGTCGGGCCAGAATAGGTCGTGCCCGGGACCTGTTCGCGCCGTCGTGAAACGAGATGGTGTTCACGATGGAGCGGTCACTTAGTCCCGGGAGCGGAGAGTCCGCTGATTGTGTTTGCCAATCCCCACCCTCCCAATAGTGCTGTCTCCTCCCACCCCCATCACATCACCCCTCCCACACCCCCTATCAACCTCCTCCCCACTACCCCCAGTTCCCTCAGGGGTCTTCGATGGGCTTGGCCCTCCTAGCTCGGTGTGCCGGCTGGATACACATCAGAGGTGGACGCAGCCAGCTGCTTACCTCGTCCTGTGGCCTTCGATGCCCCTGGTGGGCGTCCTGTGGGAGCTCTGGGGCCGGAGGGTCCGACTCACTTGTCGGCGGCACTGTGCCATGTGCTGACTGTGAGACGCGGCCTCATCAAAGAAGTTGAACACGGGGAGCTGGTGGCCACCGTCAGCACTCCATGGGACGGGTCCGGGTTGGCTCTCAGCGCCCCCTTCTCTCGCTTGGTGCCCATATCGGCACCTAGGATTCACCTTGGAATGGAGGAGCAGCTGGTTCGAGACCCGGCTACCCCTGTATCATCTGGCTCTGCCAGCCCTGGAGGTTCCCCACTGTCAGCACCACCGTGTCCTGGCCGATGCTCCTCAGTGTCTGGGACATGCTCTGCAGCACCTTTTCATAGATAAAATTTACAGTGCAGAAGGAGGCCATTCGGCCCATCGAGCCTGCACCGGCTCTTGGAAAGAGCACCCCACCCAAAGTCCACAACTCCACCCTATCCCCATAACCCAGCAACCCCACCCAACACTAAGGGCAATTTTGGCCACTAAGGGCAATTTATCACGGCCAATCCACCTAACCTGCACATCTTTGGACTGTGGGAGGAAACCGGAGCACCCGGAGGAA
This sequence comes from Scyliorhinus canicula, assembly GCF_902713615.1. Lineage (NCBI taxonomy): Eukaryota > Metazoa > Chordata > Chondrichthyes > Carcharhiniformes > Scyliorhinidae > Scyliorhinus > Scyliorhinus canicula. Next base: position 11,649,794 of record NC_052163.1, read on the forward strand.
ACCCACTCGCACACGGGGAGGATGTGCAGACTCCGCACAGACAGTGACCCAAGCCGGAATCGAACCTGGGACCCTGGAGCTGTGAAGCGATTGTGCTAACCGCTGTGCTACCGTGCTGCCCACCTCGGCCATGCCCACCTGCGACTGGGACAAGCTCCACACCACCTTGGCCATGCCCATCTGTGAGCGGACATGCTCAGCAGAATCTCAAGGCCAGCCTGGTACTGGGTCACAGCCCCCCAGCGAGGAGGGCATTCTGCCGAGACCCTCAGCCATGACTGTCACCGACTGCACTTCGCCTTGGACACCTCCACTAATGGTGCCAACATCGTGCACCAGGCTCTCTGCTGCAGTCGCCACCCTAGCAGCTTTGGCCTCAATGCCACACATTGCAGGCGGAATCTCCTGTGCCAGTACCCTCGGGGACTCCTCCAAGCGGCTATGGACCTGCTGGAGTGTCGCTGGCATCTCCCTCTGGACTCACGCTGTATCTAACCTGGGAGAGTTCAATGGATAATGTAGCATCGAGCCTGCATTGTGTCCACTTGCGTGTTTGACCCAGCAGCTATAAGCCTGCTTCGCGCTCCGATCTGCGATTGTTCTCAACTTGCCAGTGGGTGAAATAAGTGGAGAAATTCCATTTTGCAGCACTGGCAGTAATTACCATGACAGACACGGATTCTGAATAGATAGAGGATCTGGATCGGCGCAGGCTTGGAGGGCCGAAGGGCCTGTTCCTGTGCTGTACCTAGCACAGGCGTTTACAAGGTGACAGCAGCTTTATTCTCTGCAAACTTTATTCATCACCGGCAGAAGGGTTCAAGTGTTATCTGGAGAGAGAAGATTGAATTTTGTTCTGCGTTTGGCAATAAGTGACGTTATTGTGAAGTGTTTCCCTGGGTCCATGAGTAGTTCTGGGTCAGTGCTTTCATCCTGTACAGAAAAAAGGGTTGAATTCCATTGGTTTCCTTTCATCACTCACCCAGTGCCGTTTACGTTAAACATCAAACTCCCGTTTATTTATGGAAATGGCACAAAATGATGGCACAAGTTAGACATAAAATAATGTCTGACTCCCTGCATTCCAGTCTGTGTGAGCCATCAGTCAATCGGGCTGTGTCCATAGAACCGCCGCTTTCTGCTGGACCCTCTCGGGGTCAGGATGGGAGCAAGGGGTTCCTGGAGGTGGAGATTAAACTGGAGCCAAGTTAACCTTCGGTCATAGAGTTGACAATCCGTGATCTACATTACTAACAGCCGGAACGGGGAAGTCTCACCTTCCAAGGTCTGAAGGCTGTGATTTGAGGAGAAATTACCGCCTTTAAGGCTCGCAGTGACAGGGAAGAGAGAACATAGAACATAGAACAGTACAGCACAGAACAGGCCCTTCGGCCCTCGATGTTGTGCCGAGCAATGATCACCCTACTCAAACCCACGTATCCACCCTATACCCGTAACCCAACAACTCCCCCCCTTAACCTTACTATTAGGACACTACGGGCAATTTAGCATGGCCAATCCACCTAACCCGCACATCTTTGGACTGTGGGAGGAAACCCACGCACACACGGGGAGGACGTGCAGACTCCGCACAGACAGTGACCCAGCCGGGAATCGAACCTGGGACCCTGGAGCTGTGAAGCATTTATGCTAACCACCATGCTACCGTGCCGCTAGGCAACAACTGATCAACTCCATCCTGGAGGTAGACAGACGGTATTCCGAGGCCCCGAGTGTATGGCAGAGAGGGAAAAGCTACAATTGGACTTCAACCTGCTATCCACCCAGAAAGCAGTGTCCCAACTCCGCCAAGCAGACAAGGCTAGCCACCTGCTGGCTCACCAGCTGAGAAAGTAGGCAGCCACGAGGGAGCTAGCACAGGGAAAGGATAGCAGAGGCAGACTGATAGCTGAACCATAAAAGGTCAATGAAGCATTTGAGGCCTCTTGGGACCTTGGATTCATGTTGCATTACATTCACCCCCCACCATCTGGCCTGGGCTTGCAAAACCCTACCAACTGTCCTGGTTTGAGACAATTTGCACCTCTTTAACCTGGGGTTACCCCTATCTCTGGATCTGTGAAGACTTAATTACCTGCTAATGCTCGCATTCAAATTATCGTCTTGCATCTTGACTTTGTCGATATAAATGTCCTGGAACCCACCTCTTCATTCACCGGAGGAAGGAGCAGTGCTCCGAAAGCTAGTGATCTGAAACAACCCTGTTGGACTTTAGCCTGGTGTTGTGAGACTTCTTATTGGATGGTGGAGCAGGTTCCGGGGGGTCAAACAGCCTCCCCCCCCCCCCCCCCCCTCCCCGTCCCCACCTCTTACAAACTCAGAATGGCGTTGTGTGTGGGAGTTGAGGGCGTTGCCACCACTTTGCCGCTCCTTGACCTTTTTCTATGGTCAGGGCCCACAGGGTCCGGGGATTCACTGGCGGGTTGTGTCCGTAGACCGCACGTGCCACAAGCCCGCTGTGCTGACAGTACACGGGAGGGTTAAAGTGGCAGCTGGCAATTGGAGGCAGGGATGCTGTTTGATTGTTTTTTTTTATTACATTTGATCTATCCGATCAGCCCAGAACGATGTGGGAGAGACACCAGCAAGCAGCTGCAAATGGAAGATAAATGAGACATCTTGAGTTTTATGTCATATTTGTGAGTGGGAATACAGCCAAATAATCTGCTCATTCTGTCCGTTGCGTACGTACTGTAACTAAAGCACCGATTGACCGTGACAGATTAGAGCAATCAATTTTCAATTAGGAACCTGCAGCAATGTTGATGAAAACTCTCTTGTTTTAATGTGTGGCGAGAATAATATGAAAAGCTGCCCACTGGAAATGCAATTTCTTTGACTGGATTACAGATGTTCCGGCTTCGGGCTACACTTGTGACTCCGTCTCCATGCGTCAAGTTCAGTAATTGAATTCTCCCACAGGGCTAGGAAAATGGTCCGAGGGGAGATCTGAGTGAACGCTTTTACCCCGCCAGAGAGACCTCAGCGGGAACCTGCCCGCTGTACCTGACAGAGGTTTTAACGCTGGATCTAACCCCATCAGCGTGTTACATACGGTTTTATAGCGAGGCAACAGGCCATTCGGTCTACCCGTCTTAGCCAGCTTATGTTTCCCATCAGTCTACGGCGAGTAACTCACCTCCTGACGCACCCCCCCCCCCCCCCCCCCCCCCCAAACTTGTCCACCCTCTACAAGGTACAGGCCAGGACGAGTGCAGCTCCAACAACACTCAAGAAGCTCAACACCATCCAGGACAAAGCAGCCCACTTGATTGCTCCTTCCACAAACACTCACTCCCTCCACCACCGACTAACAGTGGCAGCCGTGTGTACCATCTACAAGATAGAACATAGGACATAGAACATACAGTGCAGAAGGAGGCCATTCGGCCCACTTAAGTCCTCACTTCCACCCTATCCCCATAACCCAATAACCCCTCCGAAACATTTTTGGAGACTAAGGGCAATTTATCATGGCCAATCCACCTAACCTGCACATCTTTGGACTGTGGGAGGAAACTGGAGCACCCGGAGGAAACCCACGCAGACAGGGGGAGAGCGTGCAGACTCCGCACAGACAGTGACCCAGCAGGAAATCGAACCTGGGACCCCGGCGCTATGAAGCTACAGTGCTAACCACTGTGCTGCCGTGCTGCAGTAACTTGTCAAGGTTCCTTATGTTGTGTTCGGTGTTCGGTGTCGAGCAAAGAATCTACAGAACAACTGGTGACTTGTCCAAACCACGATTTGTATTAACGCACAAGTGATAAGGTAAAGAGCGTATATAGAGCAAGTTATCATGGAGTTTCTCTTCTTCTCTAGAGTACATTAGATGGGTCGTTCTTTGTACAATGTGTGCAGGAGGGTTTCCTGACACAATATGTTGACAGGCCAACAAGAGGCGAGGCCACATTGGATTTGGTTTTGGGTAATGAACCAGGCCAGGTGTTAAATCTGGAGGTAGGTGAGCACTTTGGAAACAGTGACCACAATTCGGTGACCTTTACGTTAGTGATGGAAAGGGATAAGTATACCCCGCAGGGCAAGAGTTATAGCTGGGGGGAAGGGCAATTATGATGCCATTAGACATGACTTAGGATGTGTAGGTTGGAGAAGTAGGCTGCAAGGGTTGGGCACACTGGATATGTGGAGCTTGTTCAAGGAACAGCTATTGCATGTTCTTGATAAGTACGTACCAGTCAGGCAGGGAGGAAGGGGTCGAGCGAGGGAACCGTGGTTTACCAAAGAAGTGGAATCTCTTGTTAAGAGGAAGAAGGAGGCCTATGTGAAGATGAGGCGTGAAGTTTCAGTTGGGGCACTTGATAGTTACAAGGAAGCGAGGAAGGATCTAAAGAGAGAGCTAAGACGAGCAAGGAGGGGACATGAGAAGTCTTTGGCAGGTAGGATCAAGGAAAACCCAAAAGCTTTCTATAGGTATGTCAGGAATAAAAGAATGACTAGGGTAAGAGTAGGGCCAGTCAAGGACAGTGGTGGGAAGTTGTGTGTGGAGGCTGAGGAGATAAGCGAGATACTAAATGAATACTTTTCGTCAGTATTCACTCAGGAAAAAGATAATATTGTGGAGGAGAATGCTGAGACCCAGGTTATTAGAATAGATGGCATTGAGGTGCATAGGGAAGAAGTGTTGGCAATTCTGGACAAGGTGAAAATAGATAAGTCCCCGGGGCCTGATGGGATTTATCCTAGGATTCTCTGGGAAGCCAGGGAAGAGATTGCTGAGCCTTTGGCTTTGATTTTTAGGTCATCATTGGCTACAGGAATAGTGCCAGAGGACTGGAGGATAGCAAATGTGGTCCCTTTGTTCAAGAAGGGGAGTAGAGATAACCCCAGTAACTATAGGCCGGTGAGCCTAATGTCTGTGGTGGGTAAAGTCTTGGAGAGGATTATAAAAGATACGATTTATAATCATCTAGATAGGAATAATATGATTAGGGATAGTCAGCATGGTTTTGTGAAGGGTAGGTCATGCCTCACAAACCTTATCGAGTTCTTTGAGAAGGTGACTGAACAGGTAGACGAGGGTAGAGCAGTTGATGTGGTGTACATGGATTTCAGTAAAGCATTTGATAAGGTTCCCCACGGTCGGGTATTGCAGAAAATACGGAGGCTGGGGATTGAGGGTGATTTAGAGATGTGGATCAGAAATTGGCTAGTTGAAAGAAGACAGAGAGTGGTAGTTGATGGGAAATGTTCAGAATGGAGTTCAGTTACGAGTGGCGTACCACAAGGATCTGTTCTGGGGCCGTTGCTGTTTGTCATTTTTATAAATGACCTAGAGGAGGGCGCAGAAGGATGGGTGAGTAAATTTGCAGACGACACTAAAGTCGGTGGAGTTGTAGACAGTGCGGAAGGATGTTGCAGGTTACAGAGGGACATAGATAAGCTGCAGAGCTGGGCTGAGAGGTGGCAAATGGAGTTTAATGTGGAGAAGTGTGAGGTGATTCACTTTGGAAAGAATAACAGGAATGTGGAATATTTGTCTAATGGTAAAATTCTTGGTAGTGTGGATGAGCAGAGGGATCTCGGTGTCCATGTACATAGATCCCTGAAAGTTGCCACCCAGGTTGATAGGGTTGTGAAGAAGGCCTATGGTGTGTTGGCCTTTATTGGTAGAGGGATTGAGTTCCGGAGCCATGAGGTCATGTTGCAGTTGTACAAAACTCTAGTACGGCCGCATTTGGAGTATTGCGTACAGTTCTGGTCGCCTCATTATAGGAAGGACGTGGAAGCTTTGGAACGGGTGCAGAGGAGATTTACCAGGATGTTGCCTGGTATGGAGGGAAAATCTTATGAGGAAAGGCTGATGGACTTGAGGTTGTTTTCGTTAGAGAGAAGAAGGTTAAGAGGTGACTTAATAGAGGCATACAAAATGATCAGAGGGTTAGATAGGGTGGACAGTGAGAGCCTTCTCCCGTGGATGGAGGTGGCTAGCACGAGGGGACATAGCCTTAAATTGAGGGGTAATAGATATAGGACAGAGGTCAGAGGTGGGTTTTTTACGCAAAGAGTGGTGAGGCCGTGGAATGCCCTACCTGCAACAGTAGTGAACTCGCCAACATTGAGGGCATTTAAAAGTTTATTGGATAAGCATATGGATGATAAGGGCATAGTGTAGGTTAGATGGCCTTTAGTTTTTTTCCATGTCGGTGCAACATCGAGGGCCGAAGGGCCTGTACTGCGCTGTATCGTTCTATGTTCCATGTTCTATGTTCTACTCCCCTGGAACTACCCCTATGCATGACTGACCTCATGTACGTCTTACATCCTTCTGAGGATCATCAGATCTGCCATGACTTATATCTGAGTGCCCTGTCACATGACCACTGTCTTGAGACTGCATAGTGGATCTCTACCACCACCTGCTGGTTGGAGGTCACACCACCAACTATATACAACACCGTCTACAGGCATATCTCCACATCTTAGACAGCACCTTCCAAACCCACAACCACTACCATCGAGAGGGACAAGAGCAGCAGGTACCTGGGAACCCCACCACCTGGAGGTTCCCCTCCAAGTCACTCACCGCCCCGACTTGGAAATATATTGACTTTTCTTCACTGTCGCTGGAACAAAATCCTGGAACTCCCTCCCTAACAGCACTGTGGGTACACCTACATCTCAGCGACTGCAGCGGTTCAAGAAGGCAGCTCACCAACACAGTCTGAAGGATAACTTGAGGTGAGCAGTAAATGCTGGCCCAGCCAGCGACACCCACATCCCGTAAATGAATTTTAAAAGCGCCACCTCCCACCTAACTTCATCTCACCCCATCAATATGTCCTTCCCTTCCTGTTTCCCTCATGTGTTTATCCACCTTCCGCTCAAACACATCCACACTATTTAGTTCCCTCTGCAAGCGAGTATCCACATTCTAACTGTTCAGCAGGTAAAGAGATTTCTCCTGAATTTGTGTTGGTTTTATCAGCGATGATCTGAACTGTCTGCTCCCCTCCCCCCTCCCCCGTGCCTTGTATAGATCTGCATTTATAATGCCCACAGCACGTCCCAAAACACTTTGCAGCCAAAGAAGCACTTTGTGAAATACAGTCTGTCATAATATACATCCAGGTATATAATGGAGTGCAGACAGGCAGTGATTGACACACAGGATGGCCAGTGAGCACACATAACACAGCAGCCAATCACCAGACAGGACACCATCACTATAAAGCCAGAGGGCACCAGTTTTCCCGCTCTCTCGGGACCCAGCCTCTGAGACAGTCAGAGCTCGTGAGCAGCAGCCAGTGCAAACACCATGTGGTAGTTAGTCAGTCTGGTTAGGCTAGTATCAGGTCTCCAGTCAAGTCAGCATAGTGTCATCCCACAGTTGAACATGTATAATAGTTTATCATAGATTATCATAGAATTTACAGAGCAGAAGGAGGCCACTCGGCCCATCGAGTCTGCACCGGCTCTTGGAAAGAGCACCCTACCCAAGGTCAACACCTCCACCCTATCCCCATAACCCAGTAACCCCACCCAACACTAAGAGCAATTTTGTTCACGAAGGGCAATTTATCATGGCCAATCCACCTAACCTGCACATCTTTGGACTGTGGGAGGAAACCGGAGCACCCGGAGGAAACCCACGCACGCACGGGGAGGATGTGCAGACTCCGCACAGACAGTGACCCAAGCCGGGAATCGAACCTGGGACCCTGGAGCTGTGAAGCAATTGTGCTATCCACAATGCTACCGTGCTGCCCGTTAAATAAAATCGTGTTGCATCTTATCAAGTGTTGGAGGTCTGTCTCTTGCTACACTGCATCAAGCGCAGTTCACATAGAACCAGCCAGCCCAACACATCACAGTCAAGGCTATAATACGTGGGAAACCGGACAGCTAGTTTAACACCGGCAACACTGAAATCGCCCCTGGGATCTTTTACAGCGAGCTGAGTGGGCAGCTGGGTCATCAAGTTAACATCGTAACTGGAAGATGCAACTTCCAACAGTGCAGCAGGCCCTCAGTACTGCACTGCTGTGCCAGCCTGGATTATGTACTAAGGTCTTTTGGAATGAGATCTGGGGCCGTCATTCACTCACTGAGGGACTGAGTCACTGAGCCAGACCGAGGTTTCGAGAATAATGCCAACCTCAGAAACACTGGATAGGAATAACCTGTTACTGGGGACAGATACAGTCTGTTACTGGGGACAGATACAGCCTGTTACTGGGGACAGATACAGCCTGTTACTGGGGACAGATACAGCCTGTTACTGGGGACAGATACAGCCTGTTACTGGGGACAGATACAGCCTGTTACTGGGGACAGATACAGCCTGTTACTGGGGACAGATACAGCCTGTTACAGGGGACAGATACAGCCTGTTACTGGGGACAGATACAGTCTGTTACTGGGGACAGATACAGTCTGTTACTGGGGACAGATACAGTCTGTTACTGGGGACAGATACAGTCTGTTACTGGGGACAGATACAGTCTGTTACTGGGGACAGATACAGCCTGTTACTGGGGACAGATACAGCCTGTTACTGGGGACAGATACAGCCTGTTACTGGGGACAGATACAGCCTGTTACTGGGGACAGATACAGCCTGTTACTGGGGACAGATACAGCTGTTACTGGGGACAGATACAGTCTGTTACTGGGGACAGATACAGTCTGTTACTGGGGACAGATACAGTCTGTTACTGGGGACAGATACAGTCCTGTTACTGGGGACAGATACAGTCTGTTACTGGGGACAGATACAGTCTGTTACTGGGGACAGATACAGCCTGTTACTGGGGACAGATACAGCCTGTTACTGGGGACAGATACAGTCTGTTACTGGGGACAGATACAGTCTGTTACTGGGGACAGATACAGCCTGTTACTGGGGACAGATGCAGCCTGTTACTGGGGACAGATACAGTCTGTTACTGGGGACAGATACAGTCTGTTACTGGGGACAGATACAGCCTGTTACTGGGGACAGATACAGCCTGTTACTGGGGACAGATACAGCCTGTTACTGGGGACAGATACAGCCTGTTACTGGGGACAGATACAGTCCTGTTACTGGGGACAGATACAGCCTGTTACTGGGGACAGATACAGTCTGTTACTGGGGACAGATACAGCCTGTTACTGGGGACAGATACAGTCTGTTACTGGGGACAGATACAGCCTGTTACTGGTGACAGATACAGTCTGTTACTGGGGACAGATACAGCCTGTTACTGGGGACAGATACAGTCTGTTACTGGGGACAGATACAGCCTGTTACTGGGGACAGATACAGCCTGTTACTGGGGACAGATACAGCCTGTTACTGGGGACAGATACAGCCTGTTACTGGGGACAGATACAGCCTGTTACTGGGGACAGATACAGTCTGTTACTGGGGACAGATACAGTCTGTTACTGGGGACAGATACAGTCTGTTACTGGGGACAGATACAGTCTGTTACTGGGGACAGATACAGTCTGTTACTGGGGACAGATACAGCCTGTTACTGGGGACAGATACAGTCTGTTACTGGGGACAGATGCAGCCTGTTACTGGGGACAGATACAGCCTGTTACTGGGGACAGATACAGCCTGTTACTGGGGACAGATGCAGCCTGTTACTGGGGACAGATACAGCCTGTTACTGGGGACAGATACAGTCTGTTACTGGGGACAGATACAGTCTGTTACTGGGGACAGATACAGTCTGTTACTGGGGACAGATACAGTCTGTTACTGGGGACAGATACAGTCTGTTACTGGGGACAGATACAGTCTGTTACTGGGGACAGATACAGCCTGTTACTGGGGACAGATACAGTCTGTTACTGGGGACAGATACAGCCTGTTACTGGGGACAGATGCAGCCTGTTACTGGGGACAGATACAGCCTGTTACTGGGGACAGATACAGTCTGTTACTGGGGACAGATACAGTCTGTTACTGGGGACAGATACAGCCTGTTACTGGGGACAGATACAGCCTGTTACTGGGGACAGATACAGCCTGTTACTGGGGACAGATACAGTCTGTTACTGGGGACAGATACAGTCTGTTACTGGGGACAGATACAGTCTGTTACTGGGGACAGATACAGCCTGTTACTGGGGACAGATACAGTCTGTTACTGGGGACAGATACAGCCTGTTACTGGTGACAGATACAGTCTGTTACTGGGGACAGATACAGTCTGTTACTGGGGACAGATACAGCCTGTTACTGGGGACAGATACAGCCTGTTACTGGGGACAGATACAGCCTGTTACTGGGGACAGATACAGTCTGTTACTGGGGACAGATACAGCCTGTTACTGGGGACAGATACAGCCTGTTACTGGGGACAGATACAGTCTGTTACTGGGGACAGATACAGCCTGTTACTGGGGACAGATACAGTCTGTTACTGGGGACAGATACAGTCTGTTACTGGGGACAGATACAGTCTGTTACTGGGGACAGATACAGCCTGTTACTGGGGACAGATACAGTCTGTTACTGGGGACAGATACAGCCTGTTACTGGGGACAGATACAGTCTGTTACTGGGGACAGATACAGTCTGTTACTGGGGACAGATACAGCCTGTTACTGGGGACAGATACAGCCTGTTACTGGGGACAGATACAGTCCTGTTACTGGGGGACAGATACAGCCTGTTACTAGTGGGACAGATACAGCCTGTTACTGGGGACAATACAGTCTGTTACTGGGACAGATACAGCCTGTTACGGGGACAGATACAGCTGTTACTGGGGACGATACAGTCTGTTACTGGGGACGATACAGTCTGTTACTGGGGACAGATACAGCCTGTTACTGGGGACAGATACAGGCTGTTACTGGGGACGATACAGTCCTGTTACTGGGGACAGATACAGTCTGTTACTGGGGACAGATACAGCCTGTTACTGGTGACAGATACAGTCTGTTACTGGGGACAGATACAGCCTGTTACTGGGGACAGATACAGCCTGTTACTGGGGACAGATACAGTCTGTTACTGGGGACAGATACAGTCTGTTACTGGGGACAGATACAGCCTGTTACTGGTGACAGATACAGCCTGTTACTGGGGGCAGATACAGCCTGTTACTGGGGACAGATGCAGCCTGTTACTGGGGACAGATACAGCCTGTTACTGGGGACAGATACAGTCTGTTACTGGGGACAGATACAGCCTGTTACTGGGGACAGATACAGCCTGTTACTGGGGACAGATACAGTCTGTTACTGGGGACAGATACAGCCTGTTACTGGGGACAGATACAGCCTGTTACTGGGGACAGATACAGCCTGTTACTGGGGACAGATACAGCCTGTTACTGGGGACAGATACAGTCTGTTACTGGGGACAGATACAGCCTGTTACTGGGGACAGATACAGTCTGTTACTGGGGACAGATACAGTCTGTTACTGGGGACAGATACAGTCTGTTACTGGGGACAGATACAGTCTGTTACAGGGGACAGATACAGCCTGTTACTGGGGACAGATACAGCCTGTTACTGGGGACAGATACAGTCTGTTACTGGGGACAGATACAGTCTGTTACTGGGGACAGATACAGTCTGTTACTGGGGACAGATACAGTCTGTTACTGGGGACAGATACAGCCTGTTACTGGGCCAGATACAGCCTGTTACTGGGGACAGATACAGCCTGTTACTGGGGACAGATACAGCCTGTTACTGGGGACAGATACAGTCTGTTACTGGGGACAGATACAGTCTGTTACTGGGGACAGATACAGCCTGTTACTGGGGACAGCAGTAGCCCACTGTAATAACCAACTCCTTCTAGCGCCTGGTACATGAACATGCTCAAAGATCTGAGGTAGAGATTAACGGTAAAGCCACCACAGCCCCTGCTGACCAAAGGCTGCTTTTCCCTTTGAGTGGGGGGGAGCTGGACGGTGATGATTTAACCTGTGGGTTTCCACACCTCAGTCAGGCGGCAAGGTTGAGAAGGCGGAGTCTTCTTGAATAATTAGCAATTAACCTGAGGTTGGTGATGATTTCTTTAGCTGGCACTGGTGGGGAATGTCCTCATGCTGCTGAAGACTGGAGATGGTGACTGGAATGGCAACGTTCCATCGGTGTTTGATGTTAATTGATGCCACAATCTTCCTACGCTCCCTGCGGAGGCACACTTGTAGACCCCACAAATAATACCCTCACCAAGATGGCGTTGGGCACAGAGCACTGTGGAAGTGAGTGGAAGTGGCACACGCACCATATCGATATCCAATTGGCACCTCAGAACCAAACTTTGGTTCCGAACCCAAGTCTCTCAGAGTACTTGCGTTGTTCAAACTACTTTGCAGTGTGGCCACTGTTGTTATCGCAGCTCAGCGCCCTAGAATACTTAGTGCCCAGAAATCTCGGTTGAAAACCTGTGCTCAAGGGGTTCAGTGAAAAGTTAGCCAAACATTTGCACACATTCATGAAGTGATCAGTCCCTGCGTCGCCATTTTGTTCTTTGGCTCTCTGTGTTACTGATTGCTTGGTGCATCTGTTTTGTCAGAGTCAGAACAATTACAGATTGGGCACAATTTGTCTCTCGGGCTCGCCGTTAAGTTACAAATTGTTTGTCACCAAGATCTATCCTGCCAGCTCTCTAATTGCCGTGCTCGATGTCGCTGCTCAATGCTTTGTCACGCGGAGGTGCTTGCAGTTCTCAGTTAAGGACCCCTGAGGCAAATTGTTCAGATAAGGACATTGAAGCTGACACCAGATCAGCACTGCCAGTAACAAAATACCCCCACCCCCGCTAATTGGTCACAACAAAAAGAATACCTCTTCCAAATCCCATCTAACCTGATGTAGCCATTACTGTGACTCAGTTGGTAGCGCTTTCTCTCTCTCACCTCTGAGTCAGAACATTGCCGGTTCAGATCTGTTCTATCTGTTTTCTATATCTCAAAGCTATGCAGAGATGACATGGGTAATGTTGTGTTATGCTTCTTCATGTAGCATAAGCTGCTTCCTTGATATATGCTTTGACAAAGGAAGGTTCAGACTTGGAGATAGTTTGACACATTTATTGAACAGTTAACAATTTTCCTGCTTGAGTTCGACTCTCCTGCTAATCTTGCTGTAGTAACTCAGTCTAACTAACCAGTCTGCTCTAGGCCACGTGGTGGGTGTGATGCTTCTGATCTGCCCCTGTCCTTCTCTCTGAGTGTCGCCTGTGGAAAGAGAAAGAGCATGTGTGCCCTGTCCGTACATATGGGTTGTGAAATGCCCCCTTGTGGCAGCGTCACCTCTGAGTGTCTTGACTGCCCATTGGTCATGTCCTATTCTATGTGTTCATTAGCTGTATGTCTGCATGTCATGAAGTCTCTGGTGCTCCCTCTAGTGGTTACTTAGTCTTAGTCTTAGTATATCTACATTAACCCCTTGTGTATTTACAGTGATGGCTATCACCACAGGTAACAGGTTTTACTTATGGTGCTTCAAAATGTTTACTCCATGCTTCAGCTCTGGCTACCAGCTTTGTTTACTTTTCCTCGAGTCCTCGCCCAGGCTAGACCAATCAAGCACAGTGAGCATCAACAGCAAACAGACTCACATAAGCGAACACAGAACAATTGAACACTACAAAGTGCCACTCCAGAGGCTGAAGCACAAAGGTCCAGGCTGACACTCCACCACAGCACTGAGTCTTTTGAGTGAGCGCTTAAACTGCATCAGCCCTCTCGGGTAGATGTGAAAGAACCACAGCTACCATTTCAAAGAAGAGAAAGGAAATTTCCCTGAGTCCTGGCCAATAGTTACCTTTCAACCAAAACATGACAAATGGGCAATCTGGTCATTCTCATCTTTCTGTTTGTGGCAGCTTGCTGTGTAAAAATTGGAGGTGTAATTTCTTCCTTTTCGTCACTTCAGCCGTTCAGTGTGTGACAGGAGTCAAGCCGAGCAGACCTTGGAACATCTAAGGGCTCAATGCCCGGTTACACAAATAAACGGGGACCCCCACGGCGATGGGCCGCACTGCCCCTGATGCAATGATCTGGCTTAAATTACACCCATCGCTCTTCATCAGTCTGGAGAGAGGGAGAGAGAGAGAAAGGGCGGTCATTATACAGCCGTCAGAGGAATTTCACACAGCTCCTTTTCAAGTCTAATGTTGTTTTATTGCAATCGCCGGCACCGGGAGCTACTTTAGACGTGAAAATCTAGGAGGTGGCCATTCAAACTGATCCTATTGTGTCCAAATCACACCTCTTATAAAACACCGTCGGATTTCATTCCAGAAGTCTACAAATGTTTGCAGAGATGGAAATATTCATATTTCAACATCAATTTGTAATCACCCTGACGAGACACCCGGGGGGGAATGGAGCACCCAATTGATCTCCTCGTGGGGCTCCTGGATATGAGCTCCCCCACTGAGGGCCAGGGGCGTAGCAACCGCGGCTCGTGAATGTAATGCTTGAAAGCCGGCCCGGATTGGGACCGGCATGATCTGTAATCCCAGCTGGGATTTACGTACTGTATGCTGCGTTGCATCATTTACATTTGTTTCCCTAATAAACCTTCTCGGAACTCCTGAAGATTTTATACAATTGATGTTGATACCCCTAAGGGGGGAACATGGACCGGACCTGCTTTTTGGCATCATTTATTAGAAGAGTTGTTCCTGCATGGTCGAACATTGAAAGCTGTGTACTTAAATGATATAAGCAAATGAGACAACAGTAATAAAACGACCGGACTCCCAGCGATTAGTGCTCATTAGCAGCACCACAGTGCTGACATTGACAGGGCAGGCCGCTCCATCTTTCAGCGGCTTGCCCAACATCACCAGCAGAGCACAGCATTCCCAGCGGAGGCTATCAGAGTGTCTGAGGGACCGACACTACCAGTAATATCACAGCACGCAGCGCTAATGATTCATAAACACTTCAGCAGGAAGTAAACTGTCTCCACGTCCTGCTTCACAGCGGACCACAAACTGGCTACTGTCAATGCGCAATCTGGCGGATCACAATGACATTGTGGAATGTCACAAGGTGCTTCGGAGGAGTGTTGCCAAACAAGGTATCAACACCAAAATGCCTGAAGAGATTCCCGGACAAGTAATCAACGGCTCAGTCAAAGAGGGAACTTTTCAGGGGAAATTGGGGGGGTGCACAGGAACTGGAGGAATGCAGACATCCGTGAAGGTGATAGGTTAGGTGGATTGGCCAACACTAAATTGCCCCTTAGTGTCCAGGTTAGGTTATGGGGATAGGGCCGGGGAGTGGGCCTAGATAAGCTACTCCATCAGAGGGTGGGTGCAGACCCAATGGGCCGAATGGCCTCCTTCTGCGCTATAGGAATTCTATGATTTGTATTCTATGATAGGGCTGGAGCCGGTTGCTGAGATAGGGAGGGGCAATGCCATTGAAGAATTTGAAAATGAGGATAATTTGCCTTGTTATATTTCATAATGGAAATTTGTTTCCAATCCCAGCCACGTTAGGAGATTGTAGATTTAAGGTGCTGCTAGCTCATCTTCCCTGGTGTTGCTCGTGGATCCGAGGAGTGTAATGGGGGTGCTGAGATCACAGGTCTTGGACACATAGAACTTTTTATTCTCAGTTAGTTTGCTGTTGGTCCTCACTCGGTTTCTCAGCCAGCTGGAGCCGGGACAATCCTGGTGCTGATTTTGGCATCAATGTATAGGCCTGTGGTAGCTGTTGATCCAACGTCTGTGAACTGCCGACGACCTCCAGAGCGAGGGTGTCAATGTTGATGCAAGATGGCTACGTTGTAGCCCACAACTTTGGTCAATGGCTGGGAGAAGTTTACAATGCTCCTCCCCGATACAAACTCTGGACACTGGACATTGCAATGTCCGAGACCAGAGTCAATGCTGGGATTGTCCGTTCTGGTACCAAAGTGTTCTCGCAGTGGACAATCTCTGCTGATCTCCGCTGGGGCTAGGAGACAGGCCCGGTATGCAAGCCTTTACCATGCTAATTTATGTATAGGGGAGAGCTCACCTTATTCCATCGGAATCTCAGGATTTGGCCGCCATTTTGATCTGACGGCCCGATACCGAGATCAGGAGGCGGGCCGCCACCCCTGCACAATGCATATCCTACCTCACCCCCACTGACCAGAAGGGGCATTACCTGCACACCATGGGAATTACGGGTCACGCTCCAACAGCACACACGTCTGAAGGTGACTTGACCCCTCTCCCATGATCGCCCCCTCAGCCTTCCGCTGTGAATAAGAGAAGAGGAACCACTTAGCTCCTTTTGATATGGTGAGGAGCTGTCAATGTGTTTATAAACATTGTAGTTAGCATCAACGCAGAGTACTTGAGATGCATTCAAGTGTGAAGGGAAAGATAAGTAAACAAACTTCCTTAGCAGCTGTGTCTGGGTCAATTACACTGTCAATCACTGGCTAACGCTGTGTGAAATTGAATGGAATCTGTGCATTTCAAAGGTCGTCAAGGGATTTGAAGCCCTTTGAAGTGTACTTGGCTTTGGAGGAAGCCTCTGACACTTGTGACAGCTGCTGCTTTAAACGCTTTTGGCTGAGGCAGCAGATATTAGGGAAGGGTAAGTGAAAATGCAGTGATCTTTCACTGTACTGCCTGGACTGCTCTTCATCTTTCAGGCAGAGATCTCTGATGGGGTCTCTGATGGTGGGGTAGTCTTGTGGGGTGACTGATGGGGGGGGTCTGATGGGCGGTTTGATGGGGGGGGATCTGATGGGGGAGTCTGATGGCGGGGCTGGGTGGGGTGATCAGTTGAGGGGGTATTGGGTCACCCTCATGCATGCATACTGTGGGGGTGTTATTCCCATGGTGGGGGGGGGGCATGTTTGCACTGTGGGAGGGAGAGGGCCTACCGATGGACTTTAGGCGGCACCTGTTATGCTCTGAACCCCCCTTGACCCACCCCATCAAGGCCACGCTTGGGCAGACGTGCATCAAAGCCACGCCTGGAGGATTTCCCGCTGTGGGGGTCAGCACACACTGGAGGGAGGGGGTGGAGACTCGGACTTCGACACTGTTAATGACATCCAAATGTATTTAAATGTGCGTCCTCCCGCCTGGCGGGGTGGGTGACACGCTGAGGCCGCTGGCGGGGGGATCGGCGCGTCGCTGCATGTTGGCGTCAGACACGTGTTTCCCTCGGCCGTTCCATTCTCTGCCCCAATCTGAATTCCCCGCATTGGATGGAGGATCCACCCCAAGAGATTTTTGTTGGGTGCAAGGGGATCGTGGGATAAGGCAAGTCAATGGAGTTGAGTTTCAGATCAGCCAGGATTTTAGTAGATGCTTGAGTGCTGAATGGCCTTTCCCTGTCCTGATGTTCCCGGCCTCATTCATGGCCCCCCCCCCCCCCAACCCACCCCCCACCACCACCCACTACAGTAGCTGACAATCACTTCCCAATATCCATTGAAATACTAAACAGTGAATATCAAAACAACAGTGAATGAATCCGATATAATGTTCCAGGTGAAGGCTCTTTTTTTGGAAAATGTCATCAATCTTCACACATTGAATTACATTAATTACAGCGTTCTCTGACAGAACAAGGCCCATCCTATCTGCGTGTTCCACCGTCGATTGTCTCTATGTCATCTTTTGTTCCCACCCGCACACACACACCCTTCAAAACAAAACACAAGTCTCGCTGGTGAATGTTCTCTGCTCTCACCATCACGACGAAGACATTCGTCAAATGCCACAAAGGCTCGTGACCAAAACAATGATGCTTTTAAGAAATCCATTGTCCTAATTGACTGACGATGGTAGCATTCGACGGGGAATGACAGGCTCACCACAAGTATTCCGGAACTTTCCACGCAGCAGAGCGGAGCCCGGATTCTGTGGGACAGACGACAGTAGTTTGAGCTAAAACGGGCCCCGGAGCGCAGTGGGTTAGCACTGCTGCCTCACGGCGCCGAGGTCCCCGGTTCGATCCCGGCTCTGGGTCACTGTCCGTGTGGAGTTTGTACATTCTCCCCGTGTCTGCGTGGGTCTCACCCTCACAACCCAAAGATGTGCAGGGTAGGTGGATTGGCCACGCTAAATTGCCCCTTAATTGGAAAAAATGAATTGGGTACTCTAAATTTATAAAAATGTTTTTAAACGGGCCTCGTGCCCTGGGACTGCCGAACTCTGAACTCTAACTTAGCCCGAGACATTGTCATAATCTGACTTTTCATGGCTACAAAATCAGAACAGGTGAGTTGATGTGACATTGGGAAAACTAAAACAAAACACTGCAGATGCCGGAAATTGGGAATGAGAAACAGAAGATTCTGGAAATGCTGCAGCAACAGAGAGGAGTTCCATTCCTCAGAGACCGATGGGCCCAGTCCAAATCGGGAGGGGGAAGGCAAAACCCCCTCTCGCACCACATTCCAAACATCTTGGACATACAGTCTGTAGAGCGTGAGTTCTCCTTGGGCTAGTTTAGCACACTGGGCTAAATCGCTGGCTTTTAAAGCAGACCCAGGCAGGCCAGCAGCACACGATTCCCGTACCAGCCTCCCCGAACAGGCGCCGGAATGTGGCGACTAGGGGCTTTTCACAGTAATTTCATTTGAGGCCTACTCATTCATTTCATTTTGCAGACCCTCCGGCAGCCCCAACGATTCTTAAATTTTTCTGTCTGAGACAGTTCTCCAGATCGTCCACCTTCAAGGCTTTACGCTCTTCAGCCAGCAACGCCATCTCTGCCTCCACGGAGACAATCCTGTCACAATGGTCTGTATCACTTTCTGTATCACTGCACCTTGCCCCTCTATCCGCCAGTCCATCTTCTCCAAGGCCACCCAAATAGGGGCCACAGCCTCCTGTTGCCTTCTCTCGGTCCTCAGTGACTGCCTGCTGCTGCTTCTTAAATTCATCTGTCAAGAAGGTTGACAATGTCTCAGTCAACCACAGAGAGGCCTACAACGCAGCATAAGCCTCTGCCCTGCCCCGCCCCCACTGAGGCTTGAGGGACTTCTGAATCTGACGACGATCCCTTGCCTGACTTCTGCCCTGTTTTGTACTTGCTGGTCATTACCTTTGTGAGGGGACCCTATCCCATCAAACTAAATGAATTTCCCCCCAAACATCGCCCATAAACCAGGCAAAAGCGGGCAAAATCAAAGTGCTCACCACATAGCCGCTGCCGGACGTCACACACTCTTACACACACCAGATTTCTGGTGGTGGAAGAGTTGCTGTGATCAGAACAAGTTAGTAATGTTGGGAAAGAATTGTAACATGGTCAAAATCTAAAATGCAATTGTTTTAATCAGGAAATGGTAAAGCCAAGTTAGAAGTAGCAAAGTGACAATTCTTAATATAACCCCGTACAGCAGTAGGAAATCTGGACAATGCCAGTTCTAAATAGAGTACTTCCCGAGGATTCGCTTCTAATTATGAAAACCTTCCCTCACGCTGCTCGTTAAACAAAGCTTTCCCGCTTGACCATGGCCAACTGCCTACGTTCAGGAATAACCGGCTTCCTCTTCACACGGTGGCACGTTCGCCTACACCATAGAATTTACAGTGCAGCAGGAGGCCATTCGGCCCATCGAGTCTGCACCGGCTCTTGGAAAGAGCACCCCACCCAAGCCCACTCCTCCCCATACTGGGTTATCCCCATAACCCAGTAACCCCACCCAACACTAAGGGCAATTTAGCATGGCCAACCACCTAACCCGCACATCTTTGGACTGTGGGAGGAAACCGAGGCACCCGGAGGAAACCCACGCACACACGGGGAGAACGGGAAGACTCCGCACAGACAGTGACCCAAGCCGGGAATCGAACCTGGGACCCTGGAGATATGAAGCAATTGTGCTAACCACCATGCTACTGTGCTGCCCTTTACCGTGCATGTGCCTTAGCGGGTGGCCCTCTCGTCTCTGAGCCAGGAGGTCGTGGGTTTGAATCCCACTCCAGGACTTGAGCGACCGACACGCCCAGTGCTAGTCCCTACACTGTCGCTCAGGTCATTTGAGGTGTTTCACCGAGGGCTCCGGCTGATCGAATGGATGTCGAAAATTCCACATCTTGACGCCAAGAGCAGGAGAGTCGCCACGGCGACCTGGCCAACATTTAACCTTCAATATCCGCCACCAAAAACACATTGATCACCTCTGTGGATCTCTGTGCTGCAGGCTGCCATTGTCCACAACACCAAAATAATTGTCCACTTCAAAATAATTCCTTGACTGTGAAGTGCTTTGGGCAGGCTCGTGGATGTACGTTCCTCCTACACATGATGATGGGGATTGTGGGTGAGGAGTGATTGGGTTCTGGAAAGTTTTGGGACGTCTGGAGGAGATCACAGAGGGCTGCTATTCAAAATACAAGAGCTTATCTCCTTCAAACGCTGAGGACAGCCCCCGAAGATATTTGGGATGAAAATGTCCAGTTGTCCAGTTTGGCGGGAAGAGTTATGATTTAAATGGAGAGAGATAGCAGAAAGCAGCGGGACAGAGGGATCTTGGTGTCCTTGTGTATGAATCACAAAACTGTTACCGTACAGGTACAGCAGATAATGTGGAAGGTAAACAGACATGTACAAGTAGGGACAACTGCGTGGTATATTGATGGGAGCATGCTTGGAGTACTGTGTACAGTTTTGGTCTCTTTACTTCAGGAGGGAAGTACTAGCATTGGACGCTGACTACAGAAAGTTCAGCCGGCTGATTCCTGGGATGAAGGGGTTTATTTTATGAAGAAGGATTGAGCAGATTGGCCCCACTGGCACTGAGAAGAATGCAAGGTGATCTCAGAACCACAACATCCCAAGAGTGCAGGAGGAGGCCATTCGGCCCATCAAGTCTGCACCAGCTCGCTGAAAGAGCACCTACCTAGGCCCCCCCTCCACCCTGCCCTATCCCCGTAACCTAACCTGTACATCCCTGGACATAAGGGGCATTGTAGCATGGCCAATCCACCTAACCTGCACATCTTTGGACTCTGGGAGAAAACCGGAGCACCCGGAGGAAACCCGCGCAGACACGGGGGAGAACGTATAAACTCCAGACAGACAGTCCAGGTCCCTGGAGCTGTGAAGCAACAGTGCTAACCACTATGCCACCGTGACGCCCGTTCTTATTGAAACTTATCAGATTCTGAGGATGGGCAGCACGATGGCACAGTGGTTAGCATTGCTGCCTACGGCGCTGGGGACCCGGGTTCGAATCCCGGCCCTGGGTCACTGTCCGTGTGGAGTTTGCACATTCCCCCCCCCCGAGCTGGCTTTGAACATATTCAGGGTTGAGTTGGACAGATTAATGAGTGGCGAGGCAGTGAAAGGCTATGGGAGGCAGACAGAAGAGTGGGGTTAAGACTACAGTCAGATCAGCCATGATGTGATTGACCGGTGGTGTGGGCTCAAGGGGCCGCAAGGCCTACCCTTGCTTCTAATGCATGATTGCAGTGATCTCTGAGGTGTGACAGACCCGAGTAGGCCCTGTGATGCGACCATCAATTCACTCGAGACAAGAGTAGAAGTAAACTATGGCTTTAATCAACTCAGAACAGTGCCTGCCTGCGACTGATCCAATACTGAGAACCGCCTACAGGTCGACTGCTCTTTATACCTCCCTTCATGGGGAGGAGCCATGGGCGGAGCCCATACATGCCCCAACATGTTCCCATATGGATAATGCCATACAATGGCCCATAGGAGAAGCCCACAAGGGCAACAGCACAGATACAAATACAATGGTGGATTATGGACATAATTCATTCACCACACCCTGAAAATCATTATTCCACAAACTGGAATGAGAGTTTCTGCTTCGGGGGCAACTGGGAAAGTGGGCACCAGCTCACGTTTTCTTTAAAAAGCATATTTGCACACTCCAATTCTCCGTTTCAGCAAACATCCCCTCCAGTGAAGTTCCCCATCCCGCAATAACACAAACAGATTGTTGCTTTTATTGTTCCCGGATATTTCCATCATGTCCCAGCTTTGTTTAAATAGTTGGACGTTCCAACAGCAGTCATTTATCACCCGCTTCCCGCTGACTGCTATTTATAACCCAAAAGAAACATAGTGCAGGCAATGTGAGTGAACATTGTCCACAACTTCTTATATCGGAGAGAATGGTTAGAGGGGAGAGCAAACTCCACAATGTACTTATAAATAGCACTGCACGTTGTTTAACTTTCTGGGTTGTTGTAGAGTAAAGAAGTTCTGCTTCTCCACGAAACACCTTTATTTCTTTGATCCAACTTCACACACAAATCGCCACCAACAAATAGTGCGACCTGCAACCCCTTTATATATCAGCGACTTCTATTGGATAATTAACGTCAAATTAGTATTTAATTGGAAGGTCTGTGAACCCATTCCTTACAGCTGTCACTGCCCCCTCCCTCACCCCGGGAGCTAACAGCAGACAGGAAGACGAAAGACCGATGTGGGGTAATGGGAAGGTGTAGGGGAATAAGGGGGTATGGGTAGAAGGTGTGGGTGTGGGGGGGGAACAAGGGGGTGTGGGGGAATGAGTGGATGCGGGGGGGAACGTGTGTGTATGGGGAGAACGTGTAATATTCAAAAAGAGATGAAATTATTTTTCTTGTTCCTAAACAGTTTAATGTATCTACAAATATTTATGTCACAGAGCACGGGACCCTAGTTTCCAGGTATATTGTGAAACATTAGCCTCCTCCTCCAGAACCCAACAATTTGACCATTACCGGACATTATAGAGATCGTTTGGAAGGCATTTGTACAATTTCAGCAAGGACAACAATTCAATCCTCTGTCATGGGAACAGGACGCTTCAGAATTCTGATTATAAATAAATCTAGAATGTCTGCGAAATGATCACTGGTGCAAATGGACAGCACGCAATCCAGTAGCAAAATGACAGTATCGCGCAAGATGCTTCACTGGGACCAGTGATGTCAGAATCGCGAAACGCCATCAGTCGGAGAATCGCACGACGGCGCCAGGCCCAACGAAATACCATGGGCTCGATTCTCCGCACTCACGCCGGTTCGGAGAATAGCGGGCCGCTCAAATTTTCATGGCGACGCAGGTCCGACGCCCTCCCGCTATTCTCCGAACCCCGCACAAACTACAAACTACACGTCGGGATTCCCGGCAAAGGCCTCGAACGCCCCCCCCCCCCGACACGACCAGAATCGCTACTTATTGGCCCCCCGCTATTCTCCGGCCCGCATGGGCCGAAGTCCCGACATCATCACGCCATGTTTTCACGCCGGCCAACACACCTGCTTTTCAAGTTCGTCAACCAGTCGGGCTGGCTGACGGGAGCTTCAAGGAGGTTAGCGCACCGCTCAGCGCACCGCTCAGCGCACCGCTCAGCCCACCGCTCAGCGCACCGCTCAGCGCACCGCTCAGCGCACAGCTCAGCCCACCGCTCAGCGCACCGCTCAGCGCACAGCTCAGCGCACCGCTCAGCGCACAGCTCAGCCCACCGCTCAGCGCACCGCTCAGCCCACCGCTCAGCGCACAGCTCAGCGCACCGCTCAGCCCACCGCTCAGCCGCACCGCTTCAGCCGCAGGCCGCTCAGCGCCACCGCTCCGCCCACCCGCTCAGCCGCACCGCTCAGTCGCACCCGCTCACTCCGCCACCGCTCAGCGCACCGCTCCAGCCACCGCTCAGCCCAACCGCTCAGGCCCACCGCTCACGCCACCGCTCAGCCCACCGCTCAGCGCGACCGCCACCCGCAGCCTGCTCAGCGCACCGCCTCAGCCCGACCGCTCAGCCCACCGCTCAGCCGCACCCGCCTCAGCCGCACCGCTCAGGCCCACACCGCTCAGCCCACCGCTCAGCGCCACCGCTCAGGCCACCGCTCAGCGCACCGCTCAGCCCACCGCTCAGCGCCCCGCTTCAGCGCACCGCTCACCGCACGCTCCGCCCACCGCCTCAACGCCCCACCGCTCAGTCGCACCGCTCAGCGCACCGCTCAGAGGCACCGCTCCAGGCACCGCTCAGCGCATCCGCTCAGCGCACCGCTCAGCGCAACCGCTCAGCCCACCGCTCAGCGCACCGCTCAGCAGCACCGCTCAGCCACCGCTCAGCCCACCGCTCACCGCACCGCTCACCGCACCGCCTCAGCGCACCGCTCAGCCCACCGCTCAGCGCACCGCTCAGCGCACCGCTCAGCGCACCGCTCAGCCCACCGCTCAGCCCACCGCTCACCGCACCGCTCAGCCCACGCTCACCGCACCGCTCAGCGCACCGCTCAGCCCACCGCTCAGCCCACCGCTCAGCCCACCGCTCAGCGCACCGCTCAGCGCACCGCTCAGCGCACCGCTCAGCCCACCGCTCAGCGCACCGCTCACCGCACCGCTCAGCGCACCGCTCAGCGCACCGCTCAGCGCACCGCTCAGCCCACCGCTCAGCGCACCGCTCAGCCCACCGCTCACCGCACCGCTCAGCGCACCGCTCAGCCCACCGCTCACCGCACCGCTCAGCGCACCGCTCAGCCCACCGCCTCAGCGCACCGCTCAGCCCACCGCTCAGCGCCACCGCTCAGCCCACCGCTCAGCCCACCGCTCAGCGCACCGCTCAGCCCACCGCTCAGCGCACCGCTCAGCCCTACGCTCAGCGCACCGCTCAGCGCACCGCTCAGCCCACCGCTCAGCGCACCGCTCAGCCCACCGCTCAGCGCACCGCTCAGCCCACCGCTCAGCCCACCGCTCAGCCCACCCCTCAGCGCACCGCTCACCGCACCGCTCAGCGCACCGCTCAGCCCACCGCTCAGCCCACCGCTCACCGCACCGCTCAGCGCACCGCTCAGCGCACCGCTCAGCCCACCGCTCAGCCCACCGCTCAGCGCACCGCTCAGCCCACCGCTCAGCCCACCGCTCAGCGCACCGCTCAGCGCACCGCTCAGCGCACCGCTCAGCCCACCGCTCAGCCCACCGCTCACCGCACCGCTCAGCGCACCGCTCACCGCACCGCTCAGCGCACCGCTCAGCGCACCGCTCAGCCCACCGCTCAGCCCACCGCTCAGCCCCACCGCTCAGCCCACCGCTCAGCCCACCGCTCAGCGCACCGCTCAGCGCACCGCTCACCGCACCGCTCACCGCACCGCTCAGCGCACCGCTCAGCGCACCGCTCAGCGCACCGCTCAGCCCACCGCTCAGCGCACCGCTCAGCCCACCGCTCAGCGCACCGCTCACCGCACCGCTCACCGCACCGCTCACCCCACCGCTCAGCGCACCGCTCAGCGCACCGCTCACCGCACCGCTCAGCCCACCGCTCAGCGCACCGCTCAGCCCACCGCTCAGCGCACCGCTCAGCGCACCGCTCACCGCACCGCTCACCGCACCGCTCAGCGCACCGCTCAGCGCACCGCTCAGCGCACCGCTCACCGCACCGCTCACCGCACCGCTCACCGCACCGCTCACCGCACCGCTCAGCGCACCGCTCAGCCCACCGCTCACCGCACCGCTCAGCCCACCGCTCAGCCCACCCACCGCTCAGCGCACCGCTCACCGCACCGCTCACCGCACCGCTCAGCCCACCGCTCAGCGCACCGCTCAGCCCACCGCTCAGCGCACCGCTCAGCGCACCGCTCAGCGCACAGCTCAGCCCACCGCTCAGCGCACCGCTCAGCGCACCGCTCAGCGCACCGCTCAGCCCACCGCTCAGCGCACCGCTCAGCGCACCGCTCAGCCCACCGCTCAGCCCACCGCTCAGCGCACCGCTCAGCGCACCGCTCAGCCCACCGCTCACCGCACCGCTCAGCGCACCGCTCAGCGCACCGCTCAGCGCACCGCTCACCGCACCGCTCAGCGCACCGCTCAGCGCACCGCTCACCGCACGGCTCAGCCCACCGCTCAGCGCACGGCTCAGCGCACAGCTCAGCGCACAGCTCAGCGCACGGCTCAGCGCACGGCTCAGCGCACAGCTCAGCGCACGGCTCAGCGCACAGCTCAGCGCACAGCTCAGCGCACTGCTGGAGTCTGGCCACAACGGGGAAGGCATCCCCGAGAACGGGAGGGGGTCCAGAGCAGGGGGGGGGGGGGGGGGGGGGTGGAGTGGGGGAGACTGAGGGGGGAGTGGGGGAGACTGAGGGGGGAGTGGGGGAGACTGAAGGGGGAGTGGGGGAGACGGAGGGGGGGAGTGGGGGAGACTGAGGGGGGGAGTGGGGGAGACGGGGGGAGTGTGGGAGACGGAGGGGGGAGTGGGGGAGACTGAGGGGAGAGAGACAAAATGTCTGCCACCATGCCATGGTGTGCCGGTCACAAGGACACGGCCGCTGGTTCCCCTGTGGCTTACGGCCACAGGCCACTGACGCACCCGTGAAGAGGACGTAGTTAACTGCCCGTTGGATGCAGAAAGTGACCAGGGGTTAGGCTGCCCGCGTGTCAGCAGCGCGACCAGGCCACCGGGACACACAGGTATCCCGTGGCAGGCGGCTGCCGAGTTGTCGACTAACCTCCGTCTAACATGTCCCGTTTCTCTGCCCCCCCCAGCACCCTTCTGTAGGTTAGCACAATGTCTGCGAACAGAACGGCTATGTTCAGCGCAGTGGTTGGCGCCGCTGCACTGCATTTGGAGATGCAGCAGCGTCCACACCCACAACCCGCAGTGGATGCAGGGCCAGCTGCAGCAGCAGAGGGAAGGTCCGAGGAGTTGCCAGTCGTCGAGCAGCATGGGGGGGGAGGGGGGGGGGGGGGGGGGGGAGGAGGAGAGGGTGAGGGTGCAGCCACGGCTCCAGAGGCGACGACCAAAGCCGAGGGTGTACCGTGCCCGGATCTCTTTCCTAACAATGACGGACATGACCTGCAGGAGGAGACTCCGGCTGAGTAGGCGGACGGTGATACATATCTGCCAACTCCAGTCGCACCTCGCCCCACGTGGAACGGGGGGAGGACACACGATCCCGGTTGCCATCAAGGTGACGGTCGCTCTTAACTGCTATGCGACCGGCTCCTTCCAGTCTCCGAGCGGGGACCTCTCCGGGATCTCCCAGTCATCTGTAAACAGGTGCATCCGGGATGTGACCGACGCCCTCTATGCCATCGCGGACCGCTACATCACCTTTCCCGAGGACCGAGCAACTCAAGACTCACGAGCTCGTGGATTTGCCAGCGTGGCCGGGATACCGAGGGTGCAGGGGGCAATCGATTGTGTTCACGTCCCCATGCGCCCGCCTGCAGGGGACAGGGACGTGTTCACAAACAGAAGGGGCACATACTCCATGAATATCCAGGTGGTATGCGACCCCCACATGAGGATCATGAACGTCTGTGCAAGGTTCCCAGGGAGTGTGCATGACTCCTGCATACTGGCGCAGTCGTTCATCCCTGCGATGTTTGAGGGACGTCCCCCCCGGCTGAGGGGCTGGTTGCTAGGCGACAGGGGTTATCCGCTGAGGTCTTGGCTGATGACGCCTATACGGAGGCCTCAGACCAATGCGGAAACCCGATACAACGAGGCCCATGCAGCAACCAGGGGTGTGGTGGAGCGCTGCCTTGGCCTCCTGAAGATGAGATTCAGGTGCCTGGACCGCTCCGGAGGGGCCCTGCAGTACCAGCCCGACAGGGTCGCTCGCATTGTAGTGGTCTGCTGTGCGCTGCACAACATCGCGATGCAGAGGGGAGATGACCTGCTGCAGGAGGCGGAGGGAGAAGCAAGTGGCAGTGGTGCCAGCACAGAGGAGGAGGAGGAGGAGGAGGAGGAGGAGGAGGAGGAGGAGGAGGCTGGCGGAGTGGCAGACACGACCCTGGTGCTGGTGATATCCAGGAGGCGGCACGACAGACCCGGCAAGGACGGCGGGCACGCGACGCCTTGGTGGCAGCACGGTTCACGCATCGTATGCGACGTCCCCGCTGACCACCAAACCACCACCTGCATCACTAGTCGTGTAGAGGGTCAACACACAACTGCCACCACACAACCCCCCCCCCCTCTCAGTGTACACTGCTCCTCCTCGACATCACCCTTATCACTGGGTCCAGACGGTATGGCACAAAATTGATGGCTGTGTCAGCGGGTGTGATCAGTGCCATGTGGAATGATGACAGCCCGCTCTGCGATGAGCTGTGAGCTCAGAATTGTTAGAGAGAGTCTGACCCACGGCAATAGCTGAACCATCCACCTTGGTGGCCGCTGAGATCGTCACGGACACTCCATCACGTGCCCGCGTGGGCTAGCTGTGGGAGGGGGTGGGGGGGAAGGGACTGCACACCCGGCACCGAAGTTTCATCGCTCGTCAACCCCAGCGACACTCGGTCACCATCACAAATCCTGTGGCTGTGGAACAATCACACGGTATTACAAGTAAGGTGGAACAGTGCGTTTAATGTGAACAATAATTTACAGGTGCCCTAGCCCCTACAACTAAACTGTGCCCTTCACCCGTGCCAACTTACTCAGTGTCTATCTTAGTTGCCTTATGGGCCCTACCACTACGTCTAAGTGACTCCCCAGATGATACAGCAGGAGTGGAGGAGGATTGCTGCGAATCGCCCCCCTCGACTTGTTTCTCCTTCGGCAAGCGTTTCCTGGGGCGACCCGGCCTTGATGGGCCAGGCTGCTCTGCGGGCGTCTCGGGTGACGTTGTGCCACCCTGCTCTGCCTGCTGCCTACCCGATGCACCAGGGATGGGACGGGGGGAGGCTGAGAATTCCGGGACGTCCCGTGATGGAGTTAATGGGACGGGCCCCGAAACCTCCTCCTCCCTCGGGGAGCCCGGTGGCCCCCGGGCCTCACTTTGGGACAGAGGTGCGAGCGGGGAGGTGCCCCGTCGCGCCACCGACACCTGGCGCTGCCAGTCCTGGAGGCCTGCAACGGTATCGACCAGGATCCGAAGGTTTGCAGAAGGCCTGCCCCCTCAGGAGGATATCACAACACCAAAATCAGAAAGACATGGGGCTGGATTCTCCATTTTAGGGGATGTGTCCCCCACGCTGTCGTGAAAACTGTGGTCTTTTACACCACGAAAACCAGCGTCAAAAGGCCAGAGATTCACAGCCCTGCCGGGAGCTGCTGTGGAGCTCACAGCTTGCACTTCCGGGTCAGAGGCCGCGCATGAGCACGGCGGCGGTCTCCAGAGGCTGCTCCGTGCTCCATGGTGGATTCAGACCGCGGATCGCGACTGCAGAAATAGTTCCCCCCGATTGCTCGCTTTCCCGCCTCGGACCGCCCGCACAAAAAAAAACAGTCCCGAATGAGGCCCCCCCCCTCCCCCGGCCCTCCGATCGGCCCTCCCCCGACTGTGGCGGCCCCGGGACTGTGTCCGCAGCCGCTACGCGGGTATCACGGACGGTGGGACCATGAGTGGTCCACGCCGTCGGGAATTCAGCCGGTCAGGGACGGAGAATGACAACTCGGGCCTCAGGCAATGGCCTGAGGTGGTGGATAATCGACGCGGCGTACTCCCCGGGTACACCGCTTTTCGGGGGTGGGGGGGGAGAATTGCGGAACCGGTGTCGGGCCTGATTTCATGCGGGGGAAACTGGATTCTCCGCCCCGTCGCCGAACGCGATTTCTGCGTCAGGGTGCGGAGAATCCAGCCAACTGTACCTGTAATCCTGGCCATTCTCTGCTCTGTTGTTGGCACACCGACCATTTCACAGACAGTGTGCTCACAACACACATGTGAAGAGCGAGCAACGCAGACAAACATCACACGGCCATTATTCATTCTTGGCTGAAAGGATAAATATTCAATTCGAGTGAAAATGGACGACAAAATGGGATTCTGTTGGAGAATGACAGACATTCCCAGGTTTGATTAGAACAGTGGGAGATTATGTGCGAGAAATGAACCCAGTGTGAGTGAGCAAACCTAAATCGCAGTCCATTGAATTAGCGGATGGAGTTTCAATCAACAACAAAATATCCCTCCTGTTATTTGCCCCCCATAATTTGATTGAGAGATTTGAATATCTGAAATTATCAGTCCCAACAGGTCTACGTGGCCAGTTCTGGGTTCTGAATTAAAGTTGCAGACAGTATTAGTAACACCTTCAGAAAACAAATCAGATTTCACCTTAGAACATTGAATTTACAGTGCAGAAGGAGGCCATTCGGCCCATCGAGTCTGCACCGGCTCTTGGAAAGAGCACCCCACTTAAGCCCCACACCACCACCCTATCCCAGCAACCCAGTAACCCCACATAACCTTTTTTTTGGACACTAAGGGCAATTTATCATGGCCAATCCACCTAACCTGCATATCTTTGGACTGTGGGAGGAAACCGGAGCACCCGGAGGAAACCCACGCAGACGTGGGGAGAACATGCAGACTCCGCACAGACAGCGACCCAGCGGGGAATCGAACCTGGGCCCCTGGCGCTGCGAAGCAACAGTGATAACCTTGAATGGTGAAGCAGCTAAACACAAATGTGGGGCGGGATTCTCCCCTACCCGGCATGACAGAGGGTCCCGGCGTAGGGGAGTGGCGCCAACCACTCAGGGGTCGGGCCTCCCCAAAGGTGGGTAATTCTCCCCACCTTTGGGGGCTAGCCCCGCGCCGGAGCTGTTGGCAACAGAAGACTGGCGCAAAAAACCGGCGCCCCCGGCAGCAGGGCTGGCCGAAAGGCTTTCACCGGTCAGCGCATGCGCCGGCAGTGACATCAGCGGCCAGCTGGCGCGATGTGGGTTTCTCTTCCGCTTCCACCATGGCAGAGGCCGTGGCAGCCGCGGAGGAGAAAGAGTGCACCCAGGGCACTGGCCCAGAGTCTGAGCGGGGGGCCCCGATCGCGGGCCAGGCCACCGTGGGGGCACCCCCCGGGGTCCGATCGCCCCCTGCCCCCCCCCCCCCCAGGACCCCGGAGGCCCGCTCGCGCCGCCGATCCCGCCGCCACCAGAGGTGGTTCAAACCTCGGCGGCGGGAGAGGCCTCCCAGCAGCGGGACTTCGACCCATCGCGGGCCGGAGAATCACCGCAGGGGCCTCTCCGATCGGAGTGGCGAGATTCCCGCCGCCACCACTTCCCGGGTGGCGGAGAATCTCTGCCACGGCGGGGGCGGGATTTTCGGCGGCCCCCTGCTGGGGGTCGGAGAATTTCGCCCGTGGATCTCTCCCTAGTTTTTTCTTTGGCATTTATTTATTGAGAGGCACCAATGGATGTTTCTCCTTGAAATAAAATTTGCTGCAATGCTCAACCATATTGTCTACTAACAAACCAATCATATTTAAACTTGGAAAACAACTTTGGCAGAGAATTCCATGACAAAGAATTTTCGAGACAAGAGAATTTTCGTGACAAAGAAGGGAGGAGAGAGAGAATGGAGAGAGTGCAATGTCACTAAGGGCCAATCTCTAAGTTCCATTCATCCATTCCCCCCAACTATCCAATTAGAACAGAACTCATCTGAAGTGTCAGATGCACAATTCGATTTTTCTCAAGTGTTCACAGATCACTGGAAACTGGAGTCATAAAAATGGTCATGAGAAATAATTGATGGACACTCACAGTGGCTTTTGAATGGTCATGTCATTGAGAGCAAGGCTGAAAGTGTTCAGCAAGCTGAATCATTCTCCTTCTGAGATTTGGCCAAGATCAATCATTTCATCATCATAAAGTCTTTGAAAGAATACAAAGGCAAGATGATTCAGTGCGTCAGGAATCCAAATGATGAAACTGTAGAAATTTGGGCTTGCCTTTTATGGAAAAGAAACCTTTGAAGAGATCGTAGCAACACTGTTTTTTTTTAATAAATGTTTTTTATTGGGTTTCTGAACAAACCTTTGAAGAGATCGTAGCAACACTTTTTTTTAAATAAATGTTTTTTATTGGGTTTTTGAACAAGGTATATTTACTGTTATGTACACAGGATAAGAAACATATAAGGGCACACCCAAAGTAGCAACACTGTTAAGATTGAGATAAGAACTGGTTAAGCTGACCAGACATATTGAAAACAATGATGAAGGGTTTAAATAGCAGGGCATAACAGATATAAATGCCAAGGTTGGAAGTCATGTTTTACATTGAAAGGTAATGAGGTGATCGCATAAACTAGCAAGGTAAACTATTGAAACAGGCAGGGAGAGTGACAGCCTTCTTAGTCTTAATGTCCCTCAACTGTTCTGAATATTTTAATGTTAATATATTTAAGCTTTGACAGAGGACAGCAGCATGGGAATTAGGTTAAATCACCGCTCGCAGGTACAAGTAATGGCTTTGTCCTTGCCACCTCCTGTAGACTCATCTTTTGGTTTTCGTTTCTCGTTTGTTTTCCACAACACTCACTCTTAACATTTGTCAGAAGCCTTACAACACCAGGTTAAAGTCCGACAGGTTGGTTTGGAATCACTAGCTTTCAGAACACTGCTCCTTCTTCAGGTAAGTACTTCACCTTACCATTTGGTCAACCTGCCCCCTATGCTATCACAGGCCCTCCCACTTCATTCTCTCCGAATCCACTATTTAAATCTCTAACTTCTTGCAGTTGCCGTGAAAGATCATCGACCCCGAATCGTCCACTTGGGTTCTCTCTCCACAGATGTTGGCCAAGCTGTGGACTTTCTCTTGCAGCCTGTTCCCTTTTTATTAACGCGGTGTTACGGCTGTAAAGCACTTTGGGATGTCTGGGGTGATGGAAGGCTCCGTGTGAACTGGACTCTTTCACAGAAAGCATTGGATTTGCACTGATTGTCTCACTCAAGTTAATCTCCACTCATTTACTCTGATTCATGCCTTAGCTGGACAGCCTGGCGAGTGGCAGTGACTTATTAAACCATGGGCCATTATCCTACCGCACATTATATTGATGAAGCTGAAATATTCAGCCACTGATGACATACTTTGCAATAAATACAGGGCAATATTGCCATTAATCCAACATCACGATACTGCTCGTTATTTATCACCCACTGGCTGTGTAATTTGGAAAATGTGAGTGTTTTGTTAATTTGTTTCATGCGGAACATTACATCCTCGAGCTGCTGAGTTCTGAGGCTGAGTCCTCACTCAGGTTGAGCAGGGGTTTTGGGCCTCAGTGTTGATCACAATCTATCGTCAATAACCCTCACTTCATTCCAGCTTGAAATTGCAATGCTGTCTCAAACTGGATTGAAGAACGAGCTCGGTCTGATACCAATCAGATTCCAGAGTGGGCAATATAGGAGCTCCCACTGCAGTGTTGCAGAGAGGTTCCATTGAGTATTGTAATCTCCACAACCTGGCAACCCTCCACAACCCTGCAACCCTCCACAACCCTGCAACCCACCACAACCCTGCAACCCTCCACAACCATGCAACCCTCCACAACCCTGCAACCCTCCACAACCCTACAGCCCTCCACAACCCTCCACAACCCTACAGCCCTCCACAACCCTACCTCCCTACATCCCTCCACAACCCTACAACCCTCCACAACCCTGCAATCCTCCAAAACCCGGCAACCCTCCACAACCCTGCAACCCTCCACAACCCTGCAACCCTCCACAACCCTACAGCCCTCCACAACCCTACATCCCTCCACAACCCTCCACAATCCTGCAACCCTCCACAACCCTGCAACCCTCCACAACCCTTCAACCCTCCACAACCCTACAACCCTCCACAACCCTACAACCCTCCACAACCCTGCAACCCTCCACAACCTGGCAACCCTCCACAACCCTGCAACCCTCCACAGCCCTCCACAACCCTACAACCCTCCACAACCCTCCACAACTCGGCAACCCTCCACAACCCTGCAACCCTCCACAACCCTACAACCCTCCACAACCCTGCAACCCTCCACAACCCTGCAACCCTCCACAACCCTGCAACCCTCCACAACCCTCCACAACCCTGCAACCCTCCACAACCCTCCACAGCCCTCCACAACCCTGCAACCCTCCACAACCCTCCACAGCCCTCCACAACCCTCCACAGCCCTCCACAACACTGCAACCCTCCACAACCCGGCAACCCTCCACAACCCTGCAACCCTCCACAACCCTCCACAACCCGGCAACCCTCCACAACCCTGCAACCCTCCACAACCCTCCACAACCCTACCTCCCTCCACAACCCTGCAACCCTCCACAGCCCTCCACAACCCTACCTCCCTCCACAACCCTGCAACCCTGCACAACCCTACATCCCTCCACAACCCTACAACCCTCCACAACCCTCCACAACCCTACAGCCCTCCACAGCCCTACAACCCTCCACAACCCGGCAACCCTCCACAACCCTCCACAACCCTACAACCCTCCACAACCCTCCACAACCCTACAACCCTCCACAGCCCTACAACCCTCCACAACCCGGCAACCCTCCACAACCCTCCACAACCCTACATCCCTCCGCAGCCCTTCAACCCTCCACAACCTGGCAAACCTCCACAACCCTACATCCCTCCACAACCCTACATCCCTCCACAACCCTACCTCCCTACAACCCTCCACAACCCTACCTCCCTACATCCCTCCACAACCCTACCTCCCTACAACCCTCCACAACCCTACATCCCTCCACAACCCTACCTCTCTACATCCCTCCACAATCCTACAACCCTCCACAACCCTACCTCCCTCCACAGCCCTACAACCCTCCACAACCCTACAGCCCTCCACAACCCTCCACAGCCCTACATCCCTCCCTAACCCTACAACCCTCCACAACCCTACATCCCTCCACAACCTGGCAACCCTCCACAGCCCTACATCCCTCCACAACCCTACAGCCCTCCACAACCCTACAACCCTCCACAACCCTACATCCCTCCACAACCCTATAGCCCTCCACAACCCTCCACAGCCCTACATCCCTCCGCAACCCTACCTCCCTCCGTAGCCCTACAACCCTCCACAACCCTACATCCGTCCACAACCCTACATCCCTCCGCAACAGTACAACCCTCCACAACCCTAAAGCCCTCCACAACCCTACAACCCTCCCTAACCCAACAACCCTCCACAACCCTCCACAACCCTACAACCCTCCACAGCCCTACAACCCTCCCTAACCCTACAACCCGCCACAACCCTACATCCCTCCACAGCGCTACATCCCTCCCTAACCCTACAACCTCCACAGCCCTCCACAATCCTACACAACCCTACAACCCTCCACAGCCCTACACAACCCTCCACAACCCTACAATCCTCCACAGCCCTACAACCCTCCACAGCCCTACAACCTTCCACAACCCTAAAGCCCTCCACAGCCCTAAAGCCCTCCACAACCCTCCACAACCCTAAAGCCCTCCACAACTCTCCACAGCCCTAAAACCCCCCACAACCCTTCACAACTCTCCAACCTTCCACAGCCCTACAGCCCTCCAATGCTCTACAACACTCCACTACCCTCCAATAGCATGTCTCATTTTTCAGCAGGGTATGTAAATAGGGTTAAATGAAGAAGAATGGGAGGAGGCTCGTGTGGAGCATAAATGTTCATAGAACCCAAGCCCAGTTGGTGAAATAAAACCAAGACACATGGGTTTCAGAACATAAGAACATAAGAACTAGGAGCAGGAGTAGGCCATCTGGCCCCTCGAGCCTGCTCCGCCATTCAATGAGATCATGGCTGATCTTTTGTGGACTCAGCTCCACTTTCCGGCCCAAACACCATAACACTTAATCCCTTTATTCTTCAAAATCTGGGCGCAATTCTCCGCTGCCCACGACGGGTCGGAGAATAGCGGGAGGGCCTTCCCGACAATTTTCACGGCCTCCCGCTATTCTCCCCCCCTCCGGCCGCCCCCTGACACGAATCACTGCTCGCCGTTTTTTACGCCGAACAGCGATTCTCCGCAGGCCGATGGGCCGAATACCGCGGAGTTTACAGCCGTTTTCACGGCCACGATCACACCTGCTTTCAGCGTTCGTGAAAACGGCCGCAAGGTGCGTCCTGGACAACCATGGCACCGATTGGCACAGCCGCACCACGGCCGTGCCAAGGGTGGCAAGGGCCTGTGATCGGTGGGCACCGATCGCGGGCAGCGGGTTCGATACCCGCGCACTACTTGTTCTTCCGCCGCCCCACAGGATCAGTCCGCGGGGCGGCTGAGGGGCATGACGGCCCGCGCATGCGCGGGTTTGACGCGTCTGCGTGATGATGTCATCCGCGCATGCACGGGTAGGAGCCGTCCAACCCGCGCATGCGCGGCTGACGTCATCGTGCGCATCAGCCGCCGTGACTCTTGGCGGGCGGAGTTAGCGGCGTTCGCTAACTCCGCGTCACCGTGATTCCCCCGGCCCCGATACTAGCCCCGCCCAGCGTGAAACACGGCCAGTTTCACCCCAGCCTTCACGGCACGCCGGATTTGCGGAGAATCGCGCCCTCTATCTTTACCTTGAAAACATTTAATGAAGGAGCCTCAACTGCTTCACTGGGAAGGGAATTCCATAGATTCACAACCCTTTGGGTTAAGAAGTTCCTCCTAAACTCAGTCCTAAATCCTTATTTTGAGGCTATGCCCCCTAGTTCTGCTTTCACCTGCCAGTGGAAACAACTTGCCCGCATTTATCCTATCTATTCCCTTTCATAATTTTATATGTTTCTATAAGATTCCCCCCTCATCCTTCTAAATTCCAACGAGTACAGTCCCAGTCTACTCAACCTCTCCTCGTAATCCAACCCCTTCAGCTCTGGGATTAACCTAGTGAATCTCCTCTGCACACCCTCCAGTGCCAGTACGTCCTTTCTCAAGTAAGGAGACCAAAACTGAACACAATACTCCAGGTGTGGCCTCACTAACACCTTATACAATTGCAACATAACCTCCCTAGTCTTAAACGCCATCCCTCTAGCAATGAAGGACAAAATGCCATTTGCCTTCTTAATCACCTGTTGCACCTGTAAACCAACTTTCTGTGACTCATGCACTAGCACACCCAGGTCTCTCTGCACAGCAGCATGTTTTAATATTTTATTATTTAAATAATAATCCCGTTTGCTGTTATTCCTACCAAAATGGATAACCTCACATTTGTCAACATTGTATTCCATTTGCCAGACCCGAGCCCATTCACTTAACCTATCCAAATCCCTCTGCAGACTTCCAGTATCCTCTGCACTTTTCGCTTTACCACTCATCTTAGTGTCATCTGCAAACTTGGACACATTGCCCTTGGTCCCCAACTCCAAATCATCTCTGTAAATTGTGAACATTCATTAATGAGAAAGATTATTGACTCAGTTCAGTCCGATACCTCTCCTCACACACGCAGACCAGAATTCCCTGGTTGTCGTGACTCACTTTTCCCGCTGGCAGTGGGTTTCCCGGCGGCGTGGGTTGGTTACAATGGAAAATGCCGTTGAAAAGCGGCGGGGAGCTAGAATCCTGTCACCAATGATCAGTGCGTAACCGAGAAACACGCAGTTGCTGAACTGGAGAATCCCTCCCCCCCCAGTGACCCAGTCGTCCCCGATTTCTATTCTCCGAAGAAAAAATAATTAATTAAACAGAAATGAAATGAAATGAAAATCGCTTATTGTCACGAGTAGGCTTCAATGAAGTTACTGTGAAAAGCCCCTAGTCGCCGCATTCCGGCACCTGTCCGGGGAGGCTGGTACGGGAATCGAACCGTGATGCTGGCCTACCTGGTCTGCTTTAAAAGCCAGCGATTTAGCTGAGTGAGCTAAACCAGCTCACAATGACCGGGTCGACAGTAACGAAAATAAAACATCGAAAGGAAACTTAACTAATTAAATCAAAATGCAATTCCCGGGGTTAACGATGCACCCCAGCCCCTGTGGCGCTCACCAGTCATGGAATAACTGAAGCGTGTCAGTAAACACGTGTGTGTCCCCTATTTACATGTGCTAAATTCAACAATGTGACCGGTACACAGTTGGGCCAAATGGGCTGTTTCTGAACTCTAACTACTGTGGAGTAGAGCACCTGGGTTTCCATAATTGCTCTGAATTCCCATGGAATGATGATCCACGGTGATAGAGCGAGAGCTTTCTGCCCATAAGGGCTGTAAAGTTACCCACTGGGCTGCACGGTAGCACAGTGGTCAGCTCCAGGGTCCCAGGTTCGATTCCCCGCTGGGTCACTCTCTGTGCGGAGTTTGCACGTTCTCCCAGTGTCTGCGTGGGTTTCCTCTGGGTGCACCGGTTTCCTCCCACAGCCCAAAGACGTGCAGGTTAGGTGGATTGGCTGGATAAATTGCCCTTAGTGACCCAAAAAAAGGTTAGGAGGGGTTATTGTGTTACGGGGATAGGGTGGAAGTGAGGGCTTAAATGGGTCGGTGCAGACTCGATGGGCGGAATGGCCTCCTTCTGTACTGTATGTTCTATGTATCTATGTATCTCTCCATTAACAATTGGCTAGTTGGACCTCCCTGTGAGGGGAGCAGATAGTTTGCCGTCTTGGCTGGGTACAATAAATAGCTTGACGTTCATGGAGGATGTTACTGTCTGGGGCCAGCCTGTACGTGAGGCTGCACAGTTCATTCCCCGGATATTAAAAGCTCCCTTCACAGATAAACTCGACATGACATTAATCTCACAGAATACATGAGATTTTCAGAAAAAGAATGTAAACACAGTGCGCACTCCCAGGGATAGAACAGGAAAATCAATTCTGTCCATCGTTTACAATTGACAGAAAGTAAATATAATTTCTGCCCTATCTCTAGCTCACTGACAATTTGCCCCAAGTTTCATTCCGAGCCCCCCAGGGTTCAGATAGCTCCCCTCGATTCCCCGTTTAGGGCAGTTCTATTCCGCACACACACAATCCTATTACAGAGGGCCCTGTGGGGGGTCACTTTGGTCAGGGTGTCCCTGAGGGGTCTCTATATTATATTATAGGCGTCCCTGGGGGTGGGCGGGTCGGGTCACCCCTGTGCTTGGGGATGGGGCAGCTCCCAGGTAATCCGGGGGTGGGGAGGGGGGGGGGTCTGTTGTGCAGTACTGGCGGTGGGGGGGGGTGCCCAGGGATGATTTGCAGTGCGGAGGCAGTGGCCAGCCGTGGCACCTCACTATCGGGCTGCCTGTTCAAAATGGCGGCCCATTATGGTGATTCCCCTAGGGATTCCCTCAGTATTTAAGGAACACAGAATTGCTAGCCAGTTTGATGTACCGGGGGGATTGTGAATCGGTTATAATACGGGCAGCACGGTAGCACAAGTGGATAGCACTGTGGCTTCACAGTGCCAGGGTCCCAGGTTCGATTCCCGGCTTGGGTCACTGTCTGTGCGGAGTCTGCACATCCTCCCCGTGTCTGCGTGGGTTTCCTCCGGGTGCTCCGGTTTCCTCCCAGTCCAACAATGTGCAGGTTAGGTGGATTGGTCATGATAAATTGCCCTTAGTGTCCAAAAAGGGGAGGAGGGGTTATTGGGTTACGGGGACCGGGTGGAAGTGGGGGTTTAAAGGGTCAGTGCAGACTCGATGGGCCGAGTGGGAGTGGCCTCCTTCTGCACTGTTATGTTTTATGTCTATGACTAATCCGGTTGACAGTTTCAGAAACGGAGAATCCAGCCCAGCGTTTATTTCCGAGACAAATGTATTTACAAAGAACAACCCTAGTCCCAGTCGGGACAACTCTGCAACTCAGCTCTTACCTGGGCCGGCCTTTAGGGCAGTGGACCTCCTCCCCTCAATGGGAGCTCACACTCCACAATGCCCACGGGGAGATTAATCGGGTGGACCCTGGGAGTCTCGTGAGGGTTATACTAGATTGCTTCAATCTCTGTTACTAAATGGGTACATTCCTGCCCGTTGTATTGTAAAAGAGAGACACTGGAGACTGTGTAACAACAGTTTACAAAAACGGAAAGGTTCGAACTGTCAGCAAAGACTGAGCAAATTGGGGCTCTTTTTCTCCGAAAAATGAAGGCTGAGGGGTGACTTCATCAAGGTCTTTAATATTGTGAAAGAGTTCAAGAAGATAGACATTAAAAAAAGATCTTTCAATAGTGTGGCGGGAGGGGCACAGGGCGGGAGGGGCAATGCACAGGGCGGGAGGGGCACAGGGCGGGAGGGGCACAGGGCAGGAGGGGGACAGGGCAGGAGGGGCACAGGGCGGGAGGGGCACAGGGCGGGAGGGGCACAGGGCGGGAGGGGCACAGGGCAGGAGGGGCACAGGCCGGGAGGGGCACAGTGCGGGAGGGGCACAGGGCGGGAGGGGCACAGGGCAGGAGGGGCACAGGGCCGGAGGGGCACAGGGCAGGAGGGGCAAGGGCGGGAGGGGCACAGGGCGGGAGGGGCACAGGGCAGGAGGGGCACAGGGCGGGAGGGGCACAGGGCGGGAGGGGCACAGGGCAGGAGGGGCACAGGGCAGGAGGGGCGGTGCTCAGGGCAGGAGGGGCACAGGGCGGGAGGGGCACAGGGCAGAAGGGGCACAGGGCAGGAGGGGCGGTGCTCAGGGCAGGAGGGGCACAGGGCAGGAGGGGCACAGGGCGGGAGGGGCACAGGGCAGGAGGGGCGGTGCTCAGGGCAGGAGGGGGTCCAAAATTACAAAAGTTCAGGAACAAAGAATAAAATCTGGGGCCTTTCTTATGTGTCTGTTCAATTAGTTTCCAATTCCAGTTCTTTTCCCACACCTCGCGCACTAAGGCAGACTCTTGCCATAACGAGTAATTCCTGGGACATGTGGTCAGACTGTTGCCAAGGGGCTTATAGCTGGAGGGGCGTTGCTCCACATCAAGCATGGCTGGCCAGGAGCCTCTCCCGCTCTTACAACTGGCCACTGGCGTGTTTGGAAGGATTTGCAGGGTGGCCACATTATAAACGCACCTCCCTTGGCCATCAAGTCCTGGGGTGGAACCCAGAGCCTACGGTTCAGAGGCAGAGATGTTACCCACTGCCCCATGTTGTGTTCTGCTTCTTCATGTAGCATAAGCTGCTTCCTTGATGTGCCCTCTGACAAAGGAAGGTTCAGACTTGGCGATAGGTTTAACACATTTATTGAACAGTTAACAATTCTCCTACTTGGGTTCGACTCTCCTGCTAATCTTGCTACAGTAACTCAATCTAACTAACCAGTCTGCTCTAAGCCATGCGGTGGGTGTGATGCTTCTGATCTGCCCCTGTCCTTCTCTCTGAGTGTAGCCTGTGGAAAGAGACAGAGCATGTGTGCCCTGTCCTTTTATATGGGTTGTGTAATAGCCCCTTGTGGTGGTGTCACCTCTGGGTGTCTTGACTGCCCATTGGTCGTGTCCTATTCTATGTGTTCATTAGTGGTTACTTAGTCTTAGTGTATTCACATTAACCCCTTGTGTATTTACAGTGATGCATATCACCAGACACCACAAGACCTTTTGCTGGTCCATTACTCGTGCGACTTGGCCAACGTTGTCTACCACATACGCTGCAGGAAAGGATGTCCCGAAGCGTGGTACAGTGGCGAGACCATGCAGATGCTGGAACAACAGATGAACGGACATCGCGCGACAATCGCCAGGCAGGAATGTTCCCTTCCAGTCGGGGAACACTTCAGCAGTTAAGGGCATTCAGCCTCTGATCTCCAGGTAAGCGTTCTCCAAGGCGGCCTTCAGGATGCGCGACAACGCAGAATCACCGAGCAGAAACTTATAGCCAAGTTCCGCACACATGAGTACGGCCTCAACCGGGACCTGGGATTCATGTCGCATTGCATTCACCCCCCACCATCTGGCCTGAGCTTGCGAAATTCTACCAACTGTCCTGGCTAGAGACAATTCACACCTCTTTAACTTGGGGTTACCCCTCTCTGTATCTGTAAAGACTTAATTACCTGCAAATGCTCGCATTCTAAGCATTGTCTGGCATCTTTGACTTTGTCTATATATATATTTCTGGAACCTACCTCTCCATTCACCTGAGGAAGGAGCAGTGCTCTGAAAGCTAGTGATTTGAAACAAACCTGTTGGACTTTAACCTGGTGTTGTAAGACTTTTTACTGTGCTCACCCCAGTCCAACGCCGGCATCTCCACCTCATGGCTGGTCCATTAAGCAGAGCATTAACATACTAAACCCACTGGGAACCATCGCAGTTCCATGTCAGTCATTTGAACTTTTGACTTTGAGAGCTGGGTGTGAGAGGAGTCTCGTTTTCTCAGATATTTTCCAGTTTGACATTTAAAAACATCACGTTGGAGTCTGCGGAATGCTTGTAACTGAGGAACTGCAGAGGCCAATCCAATATCACAGCCAACTTCATGAAATCCAAACTGGTTACATTACTGAGCAGTCTTCTCCAAACCAAGGTGAATCGAGTCTAAACAGAAGTCACGATGAATTGAAAAGAACCTGACAGGGTGCAGACATGGGGAATGGAAACAGATTTGTAAAAGATTTGGGACAAGTTCTGGAAACATTCGAAATTGATCTGAGCGAATTAAAGGATTTTAAGCACCAGCTGAGGTTAGTCAAATGAAGCAAGTTCAGGTTTTAGCCGAGGTCAGGCAGTTGTCAGTGTGAATCTGGGTGACTTTACTCTCCACATTTGGTCACTGGACCCAAAAGGTGCCATTTTGATGTTAGTCTCATATTAAACAGACTTCAACTGAGGATGGATTCAGAGCACAGTGCACCCCACTGGGAAATGGCACAATTGGATTCTAGTGATTGAGTTTGATGGCCTCTCTGATCCTTCAACGATGCATCAAGTGTACTCTGTTGACCAGCCAGTAAACAGAACAACATTTTATTGATTCTATTTACTGGGAAACAGTGGTACAAACTTGACACAATACATTAGATAAAATGTTACCTGAGTTAAAAACATTTGTGAGTGGAAAGCCTGTAACTTTCTTCTGCTGTTTAATTGCCTTGACCATGACTCAGTCCGTTTGAGCCAGAACGTCTTCCGGTTAAACATTGGGAAGAGCAAAATCATTGGCCCGGAATTTCCAGTCCCGCCCCGCAGCGGGAATTGGCAGGACGGGAAAATTTGGAGATCAGCCAAAATATCGTTAAAGGTTCCGCCCGCTGGACGGGATTCTCCGTCTGGTGCAGAGCGCTCCAT
Source organism: Scyliorhinus canicula (assembly GCF_902713615.1). NCBI lineage: Eukaryota > Metazoa > Chordata > Chondrichthyes > Carcharhiniformes > Scyliorhinidae > Scyliorhinus > Scyliorhinus canicula. The sequence goes on from NC_052163.1 coordinate 11,692,606, forward strand.
CGCCGACAGCGGGATTCTCCGTCTGGTGCAGCGCGCTCTCGCCGACAGCGGGATTCTCCGTCTGGTGCAGCGCCGTCGCCGACAGCGGGATTCTCCGTCTGGTGCAGCGCCGTCGCCGACAGCGGGATTCTCCGTCTGGTGCAGCGCGCTCTCGCCGACAGCGGGATTCTCCGCCTGGTGTGGCGCCGTCGCCGACAGCGGGATTCTCCGCCTGGTGTGGCGCCGTCGCCGACAGCGGGATTCTCCGTCTGGTGTGGCGCTCTCGCCGACAGCGGGATTCTCCGTCTGGTGCAGCGCGCTCTCGCCGACAGCGGGATTCTCCGTCTGGTGCTGGGCGCTCTCGCCGACAGCGGGATTCTCCGTCTGGTGCAGCGCTCTCGCCGACAGCGGGATTCTCCGCCTGGTGCGGCGCGCTCTCGCCGACAGCGGGATTCTCCGTCTGGTGCAGCGCCGTCGCCGACAGCGGGATTCTCCGTCTGGTGCAGCGCCGTCGCCGACAGCGGATTCTCCGTCTGGTGCGGCGCGCTCTCGCCGACAGCGGGATTCTCCGTCTGGTGCAGCGCGCTCTCGCCGACAGCGGGATTCTCCGTCTGGTGCTGGGCGCTCTCGCCGACAGCGGGATTCTCCGTCTGGTGCAGCGCCGTCGCCGACAGCGGGATTCTCCGTCTGGTGCAGCGCCGTCGCCGACAGCGGGATTCTCCGTCTGGTGCAGCGCGCTCTCGCCGACAGCGGGATTCTCCGTCTGGTGCTGGGCGCTCTCGCCGACAGCGGGATTCTCCGTCTGGTGCGGCGCTCTCGCCGACAGCGGGATTCTCCGTCTGGTGCGGCGCTCTCGCCGACAGCGGGATTCTCCGTCTGGTGCGGCGCGCTCTCGCCGACAGTGGGATTCTCCGCCTGGTGCGGCGCGCTCTCGCCGACAGCGGGATTCTCCGTCTGGTGCAGCGCGCTCTCGCCGACAGCGGGATTCTCCGTCTGGTGCAGCGCGCTCTCGCCGACAGCGGGATTCTCCGCCTGGTGCAGCGCCGTCGCCGACAGCGGGATTCTCCGTCTGGTGCAGCGCGCTCTCGCCGACAGCGGGATTCTCCGTCTGGTGCGGCGCGCTCTCGCCGACAGTGGGATTCTCCGCCTGGTGCGGCGCGCTCTCGCCGACAGCGGGATTCTCCGTCTGGTGCAGCGCGCTCTCGCCGACAGCGGGATTCTCCGTCTGGTGCAGCGCGCTCTCGCCGACAGCGAGATTCTCCGTCTGGTGCAGCGCGCTCTCGCCGACAGCTGGATTCTCCGTCTGGTGCAGCGCGCTCTCGCCGACAGCGGGATTCTCCGTCTGGTGCAGCGCGCCGTCGCCGACAGCGGGATTCTCCGTCTGGTGCTGGGCGCTCTCGCCGACAGCGGGATTCTCCGTCTGGTGCAGCGCCGTCGCCGACAGCGGGATTCTCCGTCTGGTGCAGCGCCGTCGCCGACAGCGGGATTCTCCGTCTGGTGCAGCGCGCTCTCGCCGACAGCGGGATTCTCCGTCTGGTGCTGGGCGCTCTCGCCGACAGCGGGATTCTCCGTCTGGTGCAGCGCGCTCTCGCCGACAGCGGGATTCTCCGTCTGGTGCAGCGCGCTCTCGCCGACAGCGGGATTCTCCGTCTGGTGCAGCGCGCTCTCGCCGACAGCGGGATTCTCCGTCTGGTGCAGCGCGCTCTCGCCGACAGCGGGATTCTCCGTCTGGTGCGGCGCTCTCGCCGACAGCGGGATTCTCCGTCTGGTGCAGCGCGCTCTCGCCGACAGCGGGATTCTCCGTCTGGTGCAGCACGCTCTCGCCGGAAGCGGGATTCTCCGTCTGGTGCAGCGCGCCGTCGCCGACAGCGGGATTCTCCGTCTGGTGCAGCGCGCTCTCGCCGACAGCGGGATTCTCCGTCTGGTGCTGGGCGCTCTCGCCGACAGCGGGATTCTCCGTCTGGTGCGGCGCGCTCTCGCCGACAGCGGGATTCTCCGTCTGGTGCAGCGCGCTCTCGCCGACAGCGGGATTCTCCGTCTGGTGCTGGGCGCTCTCGCCGACAGCGGGATTCTCCGTCTGGTGCAGCGCGCTCTCGCCGACAGCGGGATTCTCCGTCTGGTGCAGCGCGCTCTCGCCGACAGCGGGATTCTCCGTCTGGTGCAGCGCCGTCGCCGACAGCGGGATTCTCCGTCTGGTGCAGCGCGCTCTCGCCGACAGCGGGATTCTCCGTCTGGTGCTGGGCGCTCTCGCCGACAGCGGGATTCTCCGTCTGGTGCTGGGCGCTCTCGCCGACAGCGGGATTCTCCGTCTGGTGTGGCGCCGTTGCCGAAAGCGGGATTCTCCGTCTGGTGCAGCGCCGTCGCCGACAGCGGGATTCTCCGTCTGGTGCAGCCGCTCTCACCGACAGCGGGATTCTCCGTCTGGTGCAGCGCCGTCGCCGACAGCGGGATTCTCCGTCTGGTGCAGCGCCGTCGCCGACAGCGGGATTCTCCGTCTGGTGCAGCGCGCTCTCGCCGACAGCGGGATTCTCCGTCTGGTGCGGCGCTCTCGCCGACAGCGGGATTCTCCGTCTGGTGCGGCGCGCTCTCGCCGACAGTGGGATTCTCCGCCTGGTGCGGCGCGCTCTCGCCGACAGCGGGATTCTCCGTCTGGTGCAGCGCGCTCTCGCCGACAGCGGGATTCTCCGTCTGGTGCAGCGCGCTCTCGCCGACAGCGGGATTCTCCGCCTGGTGCAGCGCCGTCGCCGACAGCGGGATTCTCCGTCTGGTGCAGCGCGCTCTCGCCGACAGCGGGATTCTCCGTCTGGTGCTGGGCGCTCTCGCCGACAGCGGGATTCTCCGTCTGGTGCGGCGCGCTCTCGCCGACAGCGGGATTCTCCGCCTGGTGCAGCGCGCTCTCGCCGACAGCGGGATTCTCCGTCTGGTGCAGCGCGCTCTCGCCGACAGCGGGATTCTCCGTCTGGTGCAGCGCGCTCTCGCCGACAGCGGGATTCTCCGTCTGGTGCAGCACGCTCTCGCCGACAGCGGGATTCTCCGTCTGGTGCAGCGCGCCGTCGCCGACAGCGGGATTCTCCGTCTGGTGCAGCGCGCTCTCGCCGACAGCGGGATTCTCCGTCTGGTGCTGGGCGCTCTCGCCGACAGCGGGATTCTCCGTCTTGTGCAGCGCGCTCTCGCCGACAGCGGGATTCTCCGTCTGGTGCAGCGCGCTCTCGCCGACAGCGGGATTCTCCGTCTGGTGCAGCGCCGTCGCCGACAGCGGGATTCTCCGTCTGGTGCAGCGCGCTCTCGCCGACAGCGGGATTCTCCGTCTGGTGCAGCGCGCTCTCGCCGACAGCGGGATTCTCCGTCTGCTGCAGCGCCGTCGCCGACAGCGGGATTCTCCGTCTGGTGCAGCGCGCTCTCGCCGACAGCGGGATTCTCCGTCTGGTGCGGCGTGCTCTCGCCGACAGCGGGATTCTCCGTCTGGTGCAGCGCCGTCGCCGACAGCGGGATTCTCCGTCTGGTGCAGCTCGCTCTCACCGACAGCGGGATTCTCCGTCTGGTGCAGCGCGCTCTCGCCGACAGCGGGATTCTCCGTCTGGTGCGGCGTGCTCTCGCCGACAGCGGGATTCTCCGTCTGGTGCAGCGCGCTCTCGCCGACAGCGGGATTCTCCGTCTGGTGCGGCGCTCTCGCCGACAGCGGGATTCTCCGTCTGGTGTGGCGCTCTCACCGACAGCGGGATTCTCCGTCTGGTGCAGCGCGCCGTCGCCGACAGCGGGATTCTCCGTCTGGTGCAGCGCGCTCTCGCCGACAGCGGGATTCTCCGCCTGGTGCAGCGCTCTCGCCGACAGCGGGATTCTCCGTCTGGTGTGGCGCTCTCGCCGACAGCGGGATTCTCCGTCTGGTGCAGCGCCGTCGCCGACAGCGGGATTCTCCGCCTGGTGTGGCGCTCTCGCCGACAGCGGGATTCTCCGTCTGGTGCAGCGCGCTCTCACCGACAGCGGGATTCTCCGTCTGGTGCAGCGCGCTCTCACCGACAGCGGGATTCTCCGTCTGGTGCAGCGCGCTCTCACCGACAGAGGGATTCTCCGTCTGGTGCAGCGCCGTCGCCGACAGCGGGATTCTCCGTCTGGTGCTGGGCGCTCTCGCCGACAGCGGGATTCTCCGTCTGGTGCAGCGAGCTCTCACCGACAGCGGGATTCTCCGTCTGGTGTGGCGCTCTCGCCGACAGCGGGATTCTCCGTCTGGTGCAGCGCGCTCTCACCGACAGCGGGATTCTCCGTCTGGTGCGGCGCGCTCTCGCCGACAGCGGGATTCTCCGCCTGGTGTGACGCTCTCGCCGACAGCGGGATTCTCCGTCTGGTGTGACGCTCTCGCCGACAGCGGGATTCTCCGTCTGGTGCAGCGCGCTCTCGCCGACAGCGGGATTCTCCGCCTGGTGCAGCGCCGTCGCCGACAGCGGGATTCTCCGTCTGGTGCAGCGAGCTCTCGCCGACAGCGGGATTCTCCGTCTGGTGCTGGGCGCTCTCGCCGACAGCGGGATTCTCCGTCTGGTGCAGCGCTCTCGCCGACAGCGGGATTCTCCGCCTGGTGCAGCGCCGTCGCCGACAGCGGGATTCTCCTCCTGGTGCAGCGCGCTCTCGCCGACAGCGGGATTCTCCGTCTGGTGCAGCGCGCCGTCGCCGACAGCGGGATTCTCCGTCTGGTGCTGGGCGCTCTCGCCGACAGTGGGATTCTCCGCCTG